>NC_042998.1:199520771-199560771 GCF_006345805.1 Octopus sinensis | reverse complement strand
TATATATATATATATATATGTTTGTGTGTCTGTATTTGTCCCCCTAGCATTGCTTGACAACCGATGCTGGTGTGTTTACGTCCCCGTCACTTAGCGGTTCGGCAAAAAAGACCGATAGAATAAGTACTGGGCTTACAAAAGAATAAGTCCCAGGGTCGATTCGCTCGACTAAAGGCGGTGCTCCAGCATGGCTGCAGTCAAATGACTGAAACAAGTAAAAGAGTAAGAGTAAGAGTATATATATATATATATATATATATATATATATATATATATATAGAGGGTACTATTATTCATAGGTACCGCACGCTAGGAGGGAATTCATATATATATATATATATATATATTTACAGAGAGATAGAGAGAGAGGGGAGTTATGAGTGGGAGGGAAAGTAATAAAGACATAAGATAAGATAAGGTAAGATAAGATAGATTAAAACAATACAAGTTTAGTCTTCACTCATATAGAGAGAAAAACAAACTCATATTATGATCCTCTGTTTTCTTGGAATATTTTCTGTTAAGTTTATTTCTCACTATTTTTGTTACATTTTCTCCTATTCTTGTTTATTTTACAACAAGAAGTTATTTCAATTGTATTTCATCCTATGTACAAACAGTGTGAGGAAGAATAATAAATATGAGAGCGCATAAAAAGAGAGAGAGAGAGAGAGAGAGAATCGGTAAAACAATGATGCACAGTGCGAGATATCGAAGTCCTTGTGCAATGATAACAATTGATCATTCTCTGTCATTCAATATTCACGAGATTTTTATATAACACCTTGAAGGATATCGTGTACTTGAATGAAATATTTTAGGGACGATATTACAAAAAAAATATATATATAAAAATGATGTGATGTTATTCCCAATACTTATGGAAATAAAAATAAAGGCAGCAATCAAACAAATGGCGTTCGTAATATGCATTGTTTCATGCACAAAGGAGAAATATCTGGTGGAGAATATCATCGAAATACACAAACGATACAATCTGATAAATGCTAAATAGTATTCAGAGTCGAACACTATTTTAAGTTATCACAAAGAACCGTCATATTTACGTGATGTTTCAGTGGCGACTTAATAGCAGGTTGCACATTTTCATGTCATGGAAACTGTGTGCGTCTATTCATACATCCATTTATGCATCTATTGTCATGTCACTTCAGTTATACAGTCATTGCTAACCAGTCCAATAAAGCGTGGCGGTGATGGTGGTACTTTTATTGTTATTGATTAGCCCAAGGTCAGTTCGAATCCATTGAATTTGTCTTTAGTCGTGACCATTTGCCTGTTATTTTCCAAGGATGAAATATCCTAAATATTCTTTTATAACGACAGTGTAATATATATTTCTTTATTATCCACAACGGGCTAAACACATAGGGGGGGCAAACAAGGACAGACAAACGGATTAAATCGATTACATCGACCCCAGTGCGTAACTGGTACTTAATTTATCGACCCCGAAATTATGAAAGGTAAAGTCGAGCTCGGCGGAATTTGAATTCGGAATGTAACGACAGACGAAGTACCTATTTCTTTACTACCCACAAGGAGCTAAACCCAGAGAGGACAAACAAGAACAGACAAACGGATTAAATCGATTACATCGACCCCAGTGCGTAACTGGTACTTAATTTATCGACCCCGAAAGGATGAAAGGTAAAGTCGACCTCGGCGGAATTTGAACTCGGAACGTAGCGACAGACGAAGTACCGCTAAGCATTTCGCCCGGCATGCTAACGATTCTGCAGCTCGCCGACAGTGTATTATAAGCTCTAGATCAACCTTCGTCAAGCCGACTCATGATAAAAGGAATACTAGCCGTCGCCAAACAATTTTCCTATTCAAATACAGAGTTTCTAATGAGTCATTTGGAGTTGTTGTTGTTGTTGTGTTTGCTTTTTTTCAGGCAGCAGAATCTCTAATTTGAGAGAACTGAGTTCGTTATGTCTAGCAGAGAATAATTTGCTGGGAACCTAGCATGTAAGAAAGAGATTATACTTTTAGTCGTTCTATTTTCTAAAAAACACCGAAGTAAAAGCTATTTTATTGAGTTCGGCGGAATGGTGAATGATAAAAATAGCGATGTGTATTTCGTTTTGGGATTTGGTTTGCAAGATTCTTTATATGAGTTCGTGTGTTGAAATATATTCTTTTGTGTCTGGGGAGAGTCATTTTCTTTTTGTGTTTTATAATATAACACACTCGCCGGTAAATTTCCACTTTTTTCTTATTTTTATTTTCCTAAAATTTTATTTTGCCATAAATGTTGTGCTTTATAATATGGAGAACATTATTGGCAGGAATCTTCGAGCTAGTGAAAGGGAGATTGGAATTTGAATTATTTGGAAGTAAAAGGTCTTTAACAATATACGGTTAATTTTAAACTGGATAATAAGAGGGAGATATGGCACGTATTTCAAGTAGATCCAGGGACCACGTAGAGATTGTTTTGCTGGTTCAATAAGTGTAGTGCTCAAACAATTGGCAAAAATGTTGGTGCATCCATCACAAGACGATCTCAAAAATATAATGTCCAGTTACGCTTTGAGTTCAAACTCTGAGAAAATTGGAAATCATTCAATATTGGTAAAATAAGAATCAATTAAGTTTTCAAATCGATTTAAGCGACTCCGCACACAGTAAAAATTTGTGCAATTAAGTTTATGTCATAACTCAGTTGAGTATCTTGTTACTCAGTAAACATGAAAGATACTACTTATAGTTGATGCTGGAGGAAAGAGACTGAGTCAAGAAGCGTTAGGTGTTTTCATCATTTCATCGTTCCTCATTGGCTTACGTAGATGGGAAAGGCAACAGTCATGGCCTTTTCTAACCTTCGACACCGTTAGAAGACGGCAACATTAAAATGGCCATTAGCAATATTATACATTCACCTTTTACCAAACGACCTGCACAGTGAATTGTTTATAGTCGTCAAATGTATGTGCCGTACATTAGTTCACTCTTTCCATGAATTCTTCCTTGCCTGTACAGGTGAGATGAAGTAGTTTGTTCAAGAACACAACACACCATCCGGGCTAGGATTTGAACCCACGATCTCACGATCATGTGTGCAATACCCTAACCATTTGGGCATACGTCCTCACACACACACACCACACACATATATATATATGTATGTTTGTATATCCCAAACACATGGTTCCGGGTTCAGTCCCACAGTTCCACAGCATGGATCCTTCGGCAAGTGCCTTCCACTATAGCATCTGGCCGACCTAAGCCTTGTGAGTGGATTTCATAGACGGAAACTGAAAGAAGCCAGTCGTATAGGCACATACACACACACACACACACACACACACACACACACATACTTGAGTGGCTGTGTGGGAGGTAGCTTGCTAACCAACCACATGGTTCTGGGTTCAGTCCCACTGCGTGGAATCCTGGGCAAATGTCTTCTGCTATAGCCCCGGGCCGACCAATGCCTTGTGAGTGGATTTGGTAGACAGAAACTGAAAGAAGCCCGTCGTATATATATATATATGTTTGTGTGTCTGTGTTTGTCCCCCTAGCATTGCTTGACAACCGATGCTGGTGTGTTTACGTCCCCGTCACTTAGCGGTTCGGCAAAAGAGACCGATAGAATAAGTACTGGGCTTACAAAGAATAAGTGCCGGGGTCGATTTGCTCGACTAAAGGCGGTGCTCCAGCATGGCCGCAGTCAAATGACTGAAACTAGTAAAAGAGTAAAAGAGTAAAAGAGTATATATATATATATATATGTATACGTATTATGTATACACATCAGTGGATGAATGCATATGGTCCATGTTAAAATATTTGAGAGATTCGTAATACAATACAGCATAAAATACACAGTCAACCAAGATGATATGTGCATTCTCATCTCCCCATTTCTTTTCTATGAGCAATAAGTCACCAGTTTTCATTGCGTATCTTAAAAGTTTATATACTAAGCTTGTGTTTTATCATCGTTTTTTTCTTTTACCATCGTGATTTTCTTTCCAAGAAGTGTTCTAAAATATATGGCTATTAGAATTTTCTATCCAAACTTCAGCTCAGATATCGCAAGAGTTGTCTTAATTTATTCGTTTGGTGCTACGTGACTCCTAGAGGAAATTTACCCTTGTCACATAGTAAGAATGCAATATTTTTAAACATTAGAGCAAGAAGCTGGCAGAATTGTTTGAACAGCAAAATATATTCATTGTATTGTCGTCTCATTTTCTACAAATTAATAGTAGTGATTTCAAGAATTATCGAAGGAAATGATTCGTAATTGACTAGGACTATTAACCACAAGCGAGTAGGTATACTTATTTTTTTACACTAGTTATTTGAGGGATTAGAGTTAAGATTTGCAAGCTAATTAAATAGTCCACTTCGTTGGTTAAACAGCCAGCTCATGGAGCAAATAAAAGTAGGTCATTCAGCATTACTGTTCTTTACCAAAAACTTAGTATTGATCGCTCGACACAAAGCATTAATCGTACAACCAGTTAACTGTGCCAGACAAATTTGGTAACAGTTTTAAACGACTGCATTAAATTTTCTCTAGGAATTCTAATCGCTTCGAAAACAATTATTCAGTTCTAACTGGTAAAAGAAGCAATAAAAATGACACATATTAGAATTGGTTGATCGTATACAGAATTGCCCTGTAGAATATACAAATGTTCTCCAGGGCATGGAATTAATCAAGCCAGTTCAAATAGCTGCTGAAAACCTATTTATTCAAGAATTCATTATAAGTTTCCGCATAGGAAATTCTTTCTATCATTTGAAAACGCTGTTGCAGGATGTGAATAAAATTTCCTATTATTATATAGCGTCTTAAGTTCATCACTTTAGGACTAATAAAATAAGCGCCAGTCACACCCTCGAGTAGGTTTTATAATCGACTGTGACTTTACAAAAATATTTCTAACCTGTAGCTAATGGTAGATATCATTATTATATAGAGGTCTTAACGTGATAATAGATTTCGTTTCAAATAAATAAATGTTTGTGTTTTTCAGTTTTTCATAAGTGCGATTATTTTGGATTATAATGGGAGGATATTTATGGCGTGTTACAGCAATTACTATCGAGAGATTTTCAGCGTGTAGTTCGATAGTTCAAATATTGTTTCCGTATTTGTGCTTTATTGCATATCGGGGGTAACGTTCAAAATAAGAATGCAAGATTAGCGCAGTTTTTCTGGCCTAAACCCCTTCGACTACACAACCATTTTTTCACTAATTATAAGGCTAACAATCAATTGCTAATATTAACGTGATGCTGAGGCGGTGTTCTGGCAGAATTGGTGGCTCAGCGTGCAAAATGCATAGCGGCATTTCGTCCTATTTCGTCCTGTTCTGAGTTCTAATTCCCTCGAGATCGACTTTGCCTTTCATTTCTTCGGGATCGATAAAATAAGTATCAGTTGAGTACTAGGAAAGACGTAATCGACTTGCCCTCTTGTCTAAAATTCCTGGCTTTTGCTAAAATTGGAAATCAACAATAAACTGATGATCTAGCTTAGAGCTGCAAAACATTACTTTCATGAATGTAACTATGTACAGCCAGATTGACTGTTACTACACATAGGTTAGTGTCTTCACGTTGGGCATTACACAATCCACAATCCTGGGAAACAAATATATTTCTTTACTACTCACAAGGGGGTAAACATAGAGGGGACAAACAAGGACAGACAAACGGATTAAGTCGATTACATCGACCCCAGTGTGTAACTGGTACGTAATTTATCGACCCCGAAAGGATGAAAGGCAAAGTCGACCTCCGCGGAATTTGAAGTCAGAACGTAATGGCAGATGAAATACGGCTACGCATTTCACCCGGCGTGTTAACATTTCTGCCAGCTCGCCGAGAAACAAATAACTACAAGCGACTATTTTGCATAAAGACGTTCCAGTCATGAACACTTTAGCGTATTTTTACTGTGTGGCAACTTTATATAAATAAAATAGAATGATTTTTTTTTATTTATGTGTAATTCTTTTTTTACTGTTCACCAATAGAAAAGGGAGCAGGGAATCTTCATATCTGATGTGTGCAATGAAAAAACCTTGTAGTAGTTGTTCTACTTGCAAGAAATAGACTCTTCGTCAAATTAAAGCTAAACGTCGTTAAAGATTGGGTTAAGACATATTGGTCAATCTAGTTGGAAATATTCGAACGTGGCATTACGAATTGCCATTGAATATAGGTCTATTGCTCATGCCGGACATGAAGATACAAAACATTGGCATTAACAGCTTCGTATGAGTGTACCACTAAACATCGGGTGTTACATACAAACAATTACAACATGGGGTACCTTCTATTAAACTATATGTTTACCTTGTAGTACATAGTAGCATCAGTATAAAGAATATGAAGCAAATATATTAACTTCAACAATATGCTTGGTGGAACGTCAGCTGATGTTGGATATTTCTATAAAATATAAAGAGCAAAGTGTGCGATGTTATATGTGTTTGATATGAACACTGCAGTATTGATTCACCCGCAGAAACTATGCACCTATTCGTCCTCTTAAAATACGCAGTCGAACAATTTCCAACTTGAAATAATTACTATATCATATTATATTATATTATATTATATTATATTATATTATATTATATTATATTATATTATATTATAGCAGTCAGCGAGGCACATTGTAGTTATTATTATATAGTAATTGTCCTTTTGCAATATTTCTTTAAAATATATATTACTTCAATCACATACTTGCTAATCTATTACATTACACATATTTTCAACAAATACACTACTATACAATAGAGTGAAACTATTTCAAATTTTAACTATAGTTATTATATTATAGTTTCGTAAATATATAGATTTTCCTTCAGACTTAGTGATTATAATATAATTTTCTCTTTCGGCTTTGTTGTAATATTATGCTGCTACTATGCATTCAGATTTATGCGAGTGTGTATATGCATGCTTGCATGCTTGCATGCTACGCGTGTCTATCTGTCTGTATGCAGCAGATGTGTATGTATGCGAGCGTATAAAAGGAATACGTTTAGAGTGAGCCACTTGGCACCGAGCATTTAACGGGGCCAGTACTCTATCATCTGCATTGCTCATATGTACATATACAAGCGTGGGTTCGCGTGCAAGCCTGGGCATGTGTGTGTATGGCAATATGTGCAAGTGTGCTCGGGAAAAGTGTTCAAATATGAAATGTGAAAGAAAAATTTCAGTTTAAATAAGACATAATGTACCGTCGCCCACATACACAAATGCATACACCTATATATGATATATGTATAATACGTGAAGTGCATATACATATATATATATATATATATATATTATATATATATATATATATATATATATACGTGTGTGTATGCGTTTATGCATATACATACACACCACACACATGAATATGCAAGTACGTATCTGCATGCATGTGTGTGTTTCCTAACATATATAAAGAGGGGAAAAGGAAGAGTGGTAGAGGAAGGGGAGAACAAAATTGAGAAAATGGGAGGTAGACTTAGAGAGACTACAGAGGATATATTTGTAGTATTATATTAGACTGGAGAGATAAGACGACTTAGAAAGCAATTTGCAAGAAACTGGAACACGAAAACGAACTATACTAGATTCATCCATATATATGTACGTATATGTGAGCGTGTATATATATGTATGTATATATATATATAATATAATATATATATATATATATATATATATATATTATACATATATATACATATATATATATATGTATATATATAAATATATATATACATATATATACATATATATAAATATATATATACATATATATACATATATATATATATACCCATATATAGATATATATATACACATATATATATATATATATACATACATATATATACATACATATATATATACATATATATATATATATACATATATATATATACACACATATATACATATACATACATACATAATACATATATATATGTATGAATGCATGCGTCTGTTTACACACACATATATATATAAGCATATATATGTGTGTGTACATATATATATACATGCATACATACATGCATACACCTATGTATGAATGAAATATATATGTACGTATATTTGGCTATTCGTACGTCGATTATGCTAAACTAACGTTAGTAAAATAGAAACAGTTTGAAATGAGACTAGCAGACTGGCAGTGTGATGTGCACAGTATCGAGAATGGAACATTTTAATTGAGATTAATGACAAAAGAATACAATTGGTGTCAGAAGGAAGCAGAAAATTGGATAAGCATTGCCGAAAGAAACAATATAAGAAAATGAATGAATTGTAAATTTTTATATAGGAAAAAAGAAGTAAAAACGATTCTAATATACGAATTAAGGAAAATTGGGAGAAAGTTGGTTTAAGGAGGAAAAACCTACAGGGATATGAGTGTGCGTGTGTATATCTATGTAGATGCATGTATATGAACACGTGTGCGCGTCTAAGTTTCTTTATATATATATGTTTGTGTGTGTGTTTGTATGTATGAATGTATATATGAATGTATGTGTGTATGTATGTGTATATATCTGTATGTATATATATGTATGTGTATATATACAGATATATATATATATACACATACATATATGCGCATACATATATATACACATACATATTATATATATATGCGTATTTCTTAATATATATGCTTGTGTGTATACATATGTACATATAATTGTGTGTATAAACACACACATACACACACATATATATATATATATGTACGTATATATGTATATATATATATATATATATATGTATATGTATATATATATATATATATATATATGTATATGTATACATATGTATATGTATCTACATATGTATATGTATATATGTATACATACACACGTACGTACATACACACATATATACATACATATATACAAACATACATACATACATACATATATACATACACACGTACATATGAGTATTTTGTGTGTGCGCTTGTCTGTACATCTGTGTGCTTCTGTGTATGAAGTTAATAATATGGGGAATAGTTAAGACTGTGAGAAAGAGAAAGAAAAGTGTAGAATAAATAAGAGAGAACCATGGAGAGATTGTGATATTAAAAAGGAGACATTGGGAGAGATGAGGAATAAAGACAACAGATGCGGAGAGGGAAATGCTGAAGAAAGCGTAAATATTGGAGAGGAAAATTTAAGAGAAATAGGATAAATTTAGGAAAACCAGCTAAGAGTTGGGAAAGGGTCTAATTGTGAAAACAGAGAAGAAAAAAAGGGGGAGTGCCTCTGGGCGAAATATATTCGGGGACGGAGTATTACTGAGACGTTTATGCATATGATATGTAAATGACATGTAAATGATATCGAGGAGAGAAATGAAGATTTGTGTAGAATGATATAGATAGAATTGTATTGTCAGGGAAATAATGTTGTAGTGAGAAGTGTGTGGCTTGGAATGTGAGATATATAGAAATAGAAACGTGAGATACTCTGAATGAGACTTCAACGGATTGACTTGAAAATTGTGTGAGGGCTGAAGTGGAACACATTTCCCTTATGATCATGAAATTCACTTCAGAACTACTTCCCTTCGGATTCAATTCCAGGATCTTTTCGGTTTGCCCGGCAGTTTTTTAAAATAATTTCCACGTAACTAAACACTTTTAAACTTCGAATACTGGTAGAATGTGTTTATAAAACATCTTTTTCTCTTGGCTTTATTGAGAAACTTCTATAGTTTGTAAGATATTTGTTGTTTAGTTTTCTTCAATTTCTGCAATTTCAACCAATCAATGACGTCTATTGAGGTTAAACACATTCTGTGCCGTATGAATATGTCCCTCGTTTAAGAAACAGATTGGGTTTATATACATTTCTGAAGAAAAAAAGATACACTTCCCCCCACCCCTAACCCTAACCCTAACCCTAACTAACCCTAACCCTAAAAATGCAATAGATCGATACTAGGGTCATAATTATGGGTGGCAATTTCATATGACACCGCTAGAAAAAACTGCCGTTCAAACTGAAAAGATCCCAAGTCCATACTAGCAACTTACCCGCCGTTTTTGCAAGCATTCGGCGCAGGTTTTCTCAGAGGAAATAGTTCCTGTTCTCTTCCCTCCTGGCTTTGAGACCTGTTATGTCGCACGTTCGGATACCTCTACTACTCTACTCGCTACTCCCTACTCCTCGACTGTGTTCTAGTCTCAACTCTGACGTCTAGGCATCTCCCACTATATCTACGTATTGGGCTAGCCTACTTCATCATCTGGGGCCGTCCACACAACAGAGACCCTTAAAAGACTCAGCAACGTTTTGCTTATCCTCTGAGTCAGCCACTAGTGCAGTTGTTACAGTAGTTCGTATCCAATACGGCATAAAAAAGAAATCTTTTTGGTTGAACAAAATTTACTGAGTAACAATGCATTAAATAACCATCTGTATTCTATTTTTGCCTATGCTACTACTACAGTGATATCTAATCCGTGCGATTACCTATTTGTAAATCACCTGCACCGAGTTTCAATTTACGCACACGCTTTACTCTTTACTCTTTACTCTTTTACTTGTTTCACTCATTTGACTGCGGCCATGCTGGGGCACCGCCTTTAGTCGAGCAAATCGACCCCGGGACTTATTCTTTGTAAGCCCAGTACTTATTCTATCGGTCACTTTTGCCGAACCGCTAAGTGACGGGAACGTAACACCCAGCATCGCTGTCAAGCAATGCTAGGGACAAACACAGACACACACAACACACACACTACATATATATATACATACATATATACGACAGGCTTCTTTCAGTTTCCATCTACCAAATCCATTCACAAGGCATTGGTCGGCCCGGGGCTATAGCAGAAGACATCTGCCCAAGATGTCACGCAGTGGGACTGAACCCGGAACCATGTGGTTGGTTAGCAAGCTACTTACCACACAGCCACTCTTGCGCCTAAGAGCTTGTTCTCTCTTAATTCTTATTCTATCGAAACTCCTAGATACTTTCCTAAGCACAAAGTCCAAACTTTCTTTCCTCGTACTCTCACCATGGAAAACTAAGTAGTTTCTACAAACAACAATATGCAGATGTTGTATCTGAGGACCAGCTGTAGCAATTCCATCAGTTTCCAGGAATTCCAAAGATCAAAAAACAACTTTTCCTAACTAAACCTTTAATAGAAAGAAAGTGGATTAAAATTTCGGTATGGCTCGAAGATAGATAAATGTTGAGCGATACAAAAGAAAATTAGAAGAATTTAATCTACGACATAGATTAGAAGAATCTATGTCGTAGAGAGAAGTGGAATATGTTGTTTCGAGATTGATTCTTCAACTAATTCGTTTTCACTACCAAACAATACAGTTGTTTAATTTTGACTGACACAAAGTCACCAGCGTTAAAGCGTACAGAATGATGGAGAAAATATACTTAACGAGTAACTAGAGAGCACACTAAGATATATTCTTTTCTACTCTAGGCACAAGGCCCAAAATTTGGGGGGAGGGAGTCAGTCGATTACATCGACGCCAGTGCGTAACTGGTACTTATTTAATCGACCCCGAAAGAATGAAAGGCACATCGACATCGGCGGAATCTCAACTTAGAACGTAGCGGCAGATAAAATACCTATTTTTCTTTATTACCCACAAGGTGCTAAACACAGAGAGGACAAACAAGGACAGACAAACGGATTAAGTCGATTATATCGACATCAGTGCATAACTGGTACTTATTTAATCGACCCCGAAAGGATGAAAAGTAAAGTCGACCTCAGCGGAATTTGAACTCAGAACGTAACGGCAGACGAAATACCTATTTCTTTATTACCCGCAGGGGGCTAAACATAGAGGGGACAAAAAAGGACAGACATAGGTATTAAGTCGATTACATCGACCTCAGTGCGTAACTGGTGCTTAATTTATCGACCCCGAAAGGATGAAAGGCAAAGTCGACCTCGGCGGAATTTGAACTCAGAACGTAGCCGTAGATGAAATATCGCTAAGCATTTCACCCGGTGTGCTAACGTTTCTACCAACTTTCACACACTAAGATATATTATTGAGATATTTGAATACCAATTGTAGAGAAAAGACATAAACACGAAGAGGGCATTTATGTGAGTTTGACAGAGAGAAAATTCAAAGGGTAGGGTAATGAAGCAGCTTGCATGCAAATATAGTTCAGCGGAAGAGACGTCCGTTTCGTAACCAGAATGTTTCAGGGTTAGTACCATTGTCCAGCATTTTGGATAATGTCCTGTAGCATAGCCTCGGATCGACCCAAATCTTGTGATTGAAATTGGGTGGAGAGAAACTAAGTGGAAACCAGCCTAATGTTTTGTACCTGTAATTTAAAGGGTTTGCCATGATACGACTGACTCTGAGAATTATTTCGTAGTTAGACGTGTCTGTGACACCCTCAACCACTTACACGTCAATTTAACGAGAAGGTAATTCAGTTGATCAGACAATTGAATAATCATCGATGAAGTTGATGGATTATCCATCATGAGGCTGTATGTGGATATGAGTGGATGGCTAAGTGCACGAATGAATATAAAGTGTGAGAGAGTGTGTACGTGCAAGGTTATCTGTTAGTGGGAGTGTAAATGCGTGTTAAACTGTATGTGTGTGAGTGTGCGTTTTTGCATCAGAGCGTACGGGCAACATGTATGTTCGTGCCTGTGAGCGTCATGTAAATGGGAAATGTGCGTAGGTGTGTGTTTGCGTGTGGGTGAATGTGTGTGAACGAAATGCCTGGGATTGTGGGCGTGTATATGTAAGTGAAAGTGAATGTGGAGGTGTGTGATGTGTAATGAGAATGTGTGAATGTGGAGGTGTGTGATGTGTAATGTGAATGTACGTGTAGGTGTGAGTGTGGGAGATGAAGAGAGAGAGAGAGAGAGAGACAGACAGACAGATGTATGAGAAAGAAGAATAGGTAAGAGAGAGAGAGAGAGATGTAGAAATGGTCGCGCGATAGAGAGAGAGAGATGAGGAGTGAGAGAGAGATGTAGAAATGGTCGCGCAATAGAGAGAGAGAGGAGGAGGAGTGAGAGAGAGATGTAGAAATGGTCGCGCAATAGAGAGAGAGAGATGAGGAGTGAGAGAGAGGTGTAGAAATGGTCGCGCAATAGAGAGAGAGAGAGAGGAGGATGAGAGAGAGGATGTAGAAATGGTCGCGCGATAGAGAGAGAGAGAGAGATGTAGAAATGGTCGCGCGATAGAGAGAGAGAGAGAGAGAGAGGAGTGAGAGAGAGATGTAGAAATAGTCGCGCGATAGAGAGAGAGAGAGAGAGAGAGAGAGGAGGAGTGAGAGAGAGATGTAGAAATGGTCGCGCGATAGAGAGAGAGAGAGAGATGTAGAAATGGTCGCGCGATAGAGAGAGAGAGAGAGGAGGAGGAGTGAGAGAGATGTAGAAATGGTCGCGCGATAGAGAGAGAGAGAGAGAGAGAGAGGAGAGTGAGAGAGATGTAGAAATGGTCGCGCGATAGAGAGAGAGAGAGAGAGAGATGAGGAGTGAGAGAGAGATGTAGAAATGGTCGCGCGATAGAGAGAGAGAGAGAGAGATGTAGAAATGGTCGCGCGAGCGAGAGAGAGAGAGAGGAAGAGAAAGAGAGAGAACAAAATGTGGAGAAAAGGAAGACTGTGGATAAATAACGACGCAAAATATTAGTTGAAAAAGGATAAAAAAACATGTATTGGTGATTGAGTGGAAGGGTGAGTGAAAAAGGAAAGTAGTTAAATGTAGAGATGGTAGGAGGATGAAAAGCATATAAGAGACGTAGAAAGAATAAGAGAGAAAAAGAGGAAAATAGATGAGAGTGAGAAATAAGGGGATAATTAATGAATCTAGATTAAACGAAAGGAAATGGAAAAGCGGAGACTGAGAGAAGGTAGGAGACGAAAAGAGAAGGACAAGAGAGGGAGAAAGAGAGGGGAAGGTCGAGAGAGAGAGAGAGAGGAAAGAGAGGCTGGTAGAGAGGGAGAGAAATGATAGTCAGAAAGAGAGCAAGAAGGAAACATGAGAGAAAAAGAGAGAAAGAGAATCGAGAATAAGTGAAAGAAAAAACTGAATAAAAAACGAAAAACTGTTGATATGACGGGAAGAAGAAGAAGAAGAAGAAGAAGAAGAAGAAGAAGAAGAAGAAGAAGAAGAAGAAGAAGAAGTGGAAGAAGAAGAAGTGGAAGAAGAAGGAGAAGAAGTGGAAGAAGAAGGAGAGGAAGAAGAAGTGGAAGAAGAAGAAGTGGAAGAAGAAGGAGAAGAAGTGGAAGAAGAAGGAGAGGAAGAAGAAGTGGAAGAAGAAGGAGAAGAAGAAGAAGAAGAAGAAGAAGAAGTGGAAGAAGAAGGAGAAGAAGAAGAGAAGAAGAAGAAGAATGTAAGAAGAAGGAGAAGAAGAAGAAGAAGAAGAAGAAGAAGTGGAAGAAGAAAAGTGGAGAAGAGAAGGAGAGGAGAAGAATGGGAAGAAGAAGAAGAAGAAGAAGAAGAAGAGAAGAAGTCTGAAGAAGAAGGAGAAGAATAAGAAGAAGAAGAAGAAGAAGAAGAAGAAGTGTAAGAAGAAGGGAGGAGGAAGAAGAAGAAGAAGAAGAAGTGGAAGAAGAGGAGAAAGAAGAAGAAGAAGAAGAAAAGTGTAAGAAGAAGAAGTGGAAGAAGAAGGAGAAGAAGTGGAAGAAGAAGGAGAGGAAGAAGAGAAGAGAAGAAGAATAAAGGGGAGGAGAAAAAGAAGAAAAGAAGAGAAGGAGAAGAAGAAGAGAGAAAAGAAGAAGAAGAAGTGGAAGAAGAAGAAGTGGAAGAAGAAGGAGAAGAAGTGGAAGAAGAAGGAGAGGAAGAAGAAGAAGAAGAAGAAGAAGAAGTGGAAGAAGAAGAAGAAAAAGTGGGAGGAGAAAAAAAGAAGAAGAAGAGCGAAGGAGAAGAAGAAGAAGAAGAAGAAGAAGAAGAAGAAGAAGAAGAAGAAGAAGAAGGGAGACAAGTATGCTCTATGTCAAACGGTAGAGCAGTAAGTAATAAAGAGGAAAAATGGAGGTGAAACGTGAAACATTGGATAAATAGTAAAAGAGAAGATAAGAAATACAATGGAATGGAAGTTGTTTCGAGTTGGCAAGTTGCCGAGACGTCAATTGAAGGCTAAATCGACTGAGTGTGTGATGGACACGAAGATTATTTCGCTGGCTTTGCTTCCTGCTAACTTTCGCAATTGTCCAAGTAAAATTTCGAGAAAACAACACAGCAACACATATACTGCTGATATTAAAGGAAAGGCGGTGATGAGCTGGCAGAAACGTTAGCGCGCCGGGCGAAATACTTAGCCGTATTTCGTCTGTCGTTACGTTCTGAGTTCAAATTCCGCCGAGGTCGACTTTGCCTTTCGTCCTTTCGGGGTCGATAAATAAAGTACCAGTTTCGCACTGGCGTCGATGTAATCGACTTAATCCCTTTATCTGTCCTTATTTGTCCCCTCTATGTTTAGCCCCTTGTGGGCAATAAAGAAATATATTTCTAGAGGTCTCCTGGGGGGAAGTGTGCTCAGGCACTTTGTCTATATATAGGTTCTAATCATCATTACAACCACCATTACACATTCCCGCTGGATTCTCTAGCGTGACCAACTGAAATTATGGGTGTTATCCCGTCTCCTCGTTGTTGGTCTACCCCTAGATAACCAACCACCTGGTTCGGCATGAAGAATCTGTCTTACAATCCTTTCCTGTGACATTCTAATTATATGTCAATCGTACAGGAGATGTGACATCTCAATGCAAGAAGCAGCGGATCGAGCTGGAAAGATTCTCAGATCTCCGAGCTATATATTTCGTGGAATAACTTTACCCCGGATAGCATTTGGAAGAAAGCCTGTATCACTAATCCTTAAATAATTGAATATTCACTCAATATGCATTAGATTTTCATTGAAATATTTTAACTTTCATGTCATTATAATTGAAATATTGGAAGAATGTTTCCAAGATGATAACATGCTTCTGGTGAATAAACAAAGGTATGATGTGATGGTTTGATACCAAACAAGTGATTAACGAACAATGTGGTAGTAATCTGCTTGGAATGTACCCAGAATATTGTTACTCGTCTTCTATTCATCTGACGGAAAGGAAAACCTTGGGCAAAGATCTGCAATCAGATAATTGTTGTTGCAGTCGTATGTCTGTGTGTGTGCGTGTGTGTGTGTGCATGTGTGTTAGTGCATGTGTGTGTGTGTGCATATATGCTTGTGTGCACATATCTGCACATATACACACGCACACATGTATACACACGTATGTCTGTATGTGTATATATATTTATGGATGGATGGATGGATGGATGGATGGATGGTCGGGCGTTTAGTGCATTATACGCTTGTTCGCTTGGTGAACGAATCATCGCTAAACATTCATATGATCAGGAGAAAAAAAGGATCTAATACAGAAGCTATACCTGAGCTACTTCAAATTCCATGTTCCCATGGTGCAGAAATCAGTTGGACTTTTGTGTGCGAGCCGGCAATCTTCCAGGCTCAAATAATATGGTGTTGTGTGAGGTAATACGAGAAAACAATTAGAAAAGTTAAGAGTAAAGAAAATAAAAGAATGAACGAGAAAAAAGTTGATAAAAGAGAATCTAAGTTATGTCATAGAATCTGGATTTTGTCCCTTCAACACTTTGAAAAAAGAAAATATTTAATATTAAATTTTTAAGGTGTTGTCATCTGAAATGTTTGTCTAGGAGGAAAGTATATATAGTAAAAGGCTAAAGTGCGTTAATCTGTATGTGTAAACTGTTGAGAGGGTAAGAGATGAATGCATCTTATAAAGATCTCAGACTTCGAGTTTAGAAGATTGTTGAACAATATTATACCGCAAAACTGCAAAATTCAATAAGACAGTTATCTCCGCAAACTTACAAAGTTGCTTAAAGATTTTTCTGGCATTCTGTGTGTGTGTGTGTGTGTGTGTGTGTATGTGTGTGTGTGTGTGTTTGTGTGTGTGTGTGTTTGTGTGTGTGTGTGCGTGTTTCGTTCTCGTATTTTTTTCGCAAATTATACATGTTACTTATTGAGTAACTTATTATGATCGCTGGGTTATACTTGGTACCCTATATCAGCATGTCCGAATGTTGCAGGGAGCTTCGAGTTAAGTGGCATACATCCACTCCCTGTATTCATTAAATGATACACACACACACACACACACACACACACACACATATATATATAAAATATAAATGTGTGTGTTTTGCATGTGCGCGCATATATATATGTACATATATATATAATTAAAATTAAAGTGAGGGTGAAAAATTGGATATCAATTTGATAACATTAATTTTAACACCAGTGGTCTAGCATATAAAATCAATGAGGTTCAGTATATAGTATTATATACATATGAGGGAATTTTACCACTATGTGGAAATCCTTATGCTAGAAGAAGATCCGCTATGGTCTTAATCACTAAGAATTGTTCTGTAGAAAATTTAGCAAACACCAGAAACGTAAGCGAGCCAGACAAATGTAAAGTAACAAAAATATAGATTAATCATAAACAAATGTTTCACTATCAACAAATTACGTAATTTTACTTAAATGATTTATCTGTAGATCTTCAGTAAGATCGTCTATACAAATATAATTGCTGAACTACACGCCAGACATCAGCTACATAACTCATACTCACATATACATACACACACACACAAACGCATACTCAGTACCAATATGGACAGAACGTACACGCACATACATACACACCACCCGGATAAAGACACACACAGAACTTCTGATAAATAAAACAAACTCAAACACATACACACTACACATACATATGCACACTCACACACTCATACGGTTCCTCTCTCTCTCACACACACACCACCACCACCACCAGGACTATTATAACAACACAAACATACTCAGAGACACAAACACTCAAGTACACACACATAGCATCCCCACCAACACAAAACACACAAACATACACACGCACACACATAGACGCACACATACACACACATGCGCACATACAACACCCTGACAAATACTAGTCGCACGCATACACACACACACACAAACCTGCACACATATACACACACCATCCTACCAAATATAAAACACACATAAACTCTGGGACCAGTCAAAAAATGGCCACAAACACAAGCACATATATATATATACACACATACATAGAGACGTGCACGAGACACACACTCACACCATTCTGACCTCTAAGACCAGTCCCAAAAACCACTGTACCATGACAGACTAGCCAAGAAAAAAATACTTTTGATTCCACATTGCTCTTCCTCCCACCCATAACCAACCTCCCACATATAAAATAGCAAACATTCCTTAGCTACACACAAAGCAGAAAATGTCAGACAGACAGGTCAGTTATACCACTCCAATTTTTTGTAAATTCTTAAATATCTCCTTCGGTGTATGTGTATATATATACACACACACATATATATATATATATATATATATATATATATATATATATATATATATATCATATATATATATATATATATATATATATATATATATATATATATATACATAGGCGCAGGAGTGGCTGTGTGGTAAGTAGCTTGCTTACCAACCACATGGTTGCGGGTTCAGTCCCACTGCGTGGCATCTTGGGTAAGTGTCTTCTGCTATAGCCCCGGGCCGACCAATGCCTTGTGAGTGGATTTGGTAGACGGAAACTGAAAGAAGCCTGTCGTATATAGGTATATATATATATATGTGTGTGTGTGTGTTTGTCCCCCTAGCATTGCTTGACAACCGATGCTGGTGTGTTTACGTCCCCGTCACTTAGCGGTTCGGCAAAAAAGAGACCGATAGAATAAGTACTAAAGGCGGTGCTCCAGCATGGCCGCAGTCAAAATGACTGAAACAAGTAAAAGAGAGTAAAAGAGTATACAAGACACGTAGACACACTCACAAGTATATACACACATAAATTTGCACACACACACCCGGAAACTACTTAAACCATACTCACATATTTATAAACACACACACACAAACACATACTCAGTACCAACGTGCGCTGAACGTACACGTACATACACACACACCACCCGGATATTTTTTTTTGCATGTTTTTTGTGAATTCTTCCCTATATATACTTTTCATATATATACATATATATATGATATATATTTGTGTGTGTGTGCTTTATATATACATACACACACACCCATACCGATATATATATATATTATATATATATATATATATATATATATATATATAATATATATATATAACGGAAAGAATCTGAAAATGCAGGAGTTTTTTAAAAGTATTTATTAACTTAACACTGTCTGGTTTGAGTCTGGTTTGTCATGTGTGTCCTCTGTGATGACTCAAAGAATACTTTACATAAAAACATTTAGATCAGATAATAAAACTTTTTACAATAGATGAAAATTAGATGAAAATTATTAAATAATATCTCTCGCTCTCTATATATATAATATCAAACAAACATGATTTTTATTGAACTCAAAATACTTATTGTAGTCCCATTCTTGAAAACTGTTTTTAACATTTTGTTATTATTATCAAAGAATGTATATCTGCATTTGAATACTTTTGTGACAACCAGTACTCAACACAACAATGCTTATACAGAGCTTCACATTTTACTTCTGCTAATCTTTTTCTAAAAAAGTGAAACCGGTCAAGTCAACAAGCATTGCATTTTCAAACCTTCTTACATATATATAATATATATGAATATATATATATATATATATATATATATATATATAAGGGAAAGAATCTGAAAATGGAGGAGTGTTTTTAAAGTATTTATTAACTTTACAGGTTTCACTTTGTCTGCTTTCTCATGTGTATTGTCTGTGATGACTCAAAGAATAAATGCATTCAGATCAAATAAAAAAAACTTTTTACAATGATAAGATGAAAATTATTAAATAATATATATATATATCTATATATATATATATCTGTGTGTGTGTGTGTGTGTGTGTGTACCATATTTACATATAGATACACACAATCATACGTACATATACACACACACATACATACATATACATATATATGAAAAAAAACATGGCGTCGAACGCAAACACGTGGGCATAGAAGGCTATTCGTTGTCCCGGATGATGAATACTATTCTCTATAGTGTTTGTCATTGATGCAATCCTGGTAAAAATAATGGTTATTTTCTCTACGTAAATGCAAAGAAACAACCTTTTTCGGAAAGATCGTTGCTGTAATATACAATCCAATGCATACAGTGAAATACCAACTACGTGGAAAATTTATATGCATACACCATTACGACGAAAGTACCCGCCGTCATCTATCGGAGATCGCGAAACTTTTGAGAAAAATTGTGGTGGACTTTTGAACTAATCGAAGACCTATACCAGTTCAACAGAAAGGCTATGGAAGACTTGAATGTTGGTATAAGAGCTACTTAATATTCTCAGATTTGTCAGCCAGACAATTACGCCGGGAAGCTACAAAATCACTCAGCCAAAATGCACAACTGATAATATTCGTATTCAAAACAGTAAATTTTTTCCACAAAGAGACTGTGAACGAACACAACAATAACAAACCGCCATCCGACACAGACATGTGACAACTGCTTATGATACCGCAAAAACAAGGAAGAAATATAAGATACTACAATCTCATCTTGTAGTACAAGCAGAACTTCACTTCTTATTCACATAAGGCACAGCATGAGAGAACAATACCGACTTGATGTTATCTGTGATGGACAAAATTGTGGGAGCAGAAGTAGCCCAAATGCGAACTCCCAACTTTTGAACAATAAATTTCCTCTACAACAGCAAAAATTAACAACAAACAAGATGAGGACAAATATCCGCCGAATGTAAATAATGTAAATAATGTACATAATTCCTAATCTCTTAAATAAATTTCCTGCTATAATTTGTCGCGGTAGCTGTGCACCAACATATGGGAGTAAGGGAGATCAATCCAAACGATAATACAGAACCAAAATGGATTACCTTCCTCCAAAATAACATGAACAGCTTAAGGAAACAGATTGACCAGTTGGACACTATCATCAAATGCAAGGCTAAAAATGAGTTCACGAATTACTACCTACGACTACATAATAGTTTCTCCATATTGTATGGGAAATGTCACCGAGAAACATTCACAGGAAAGCTTATCCCCTTCAAACTCGATCTTTGAGTGGTAAGTGAAAACCTTCGATATTGTAAAAAATTATACGAACGGTAAATAATAAACCGAAGGTTTGCCCGAACCCCACAAAACGTATATCACAGCATGAAGGGTAATACCATCAGTTTAGTAAATGGTCCTCCCCAGGAAGACCTAGAGTCATTGTGGCGGAGAATATGGAATGCAGGTAAACAACACAACCGTGATGCAGCATGGTTAAACGTCCTGAAAAATGTCAATATATATAACAGCACCCGCTGTTATATATGAAACACTCCTGGCGGTTATTATGAAACTGCCGAATGGAAAATCAACTGAGAGAGAACTGACAGTAAGATACTGGTACAAAAAGCTCACGTTTTTGTGGGGGGGGGATGGTTTGGGGGGGGCCGTTCTTACGAAGCTGTTTACAAAAACAATGGCAACTGAGCTAGATATACCAGATTGGTTGGCGCCAGCAGGGACTAATTTCATCCCCCCAAACAAAGAGCCCTATGTGGTCAAAATCCATAGGCCCAAATGTTATGTATAAACTGATACAGGCTGATTGGATATGTTACTCCAAGATCACTGCCGAACAAATTAAGTGATAACCAATGAACCAGCAAGAGGAAAGAAAGGGATCTGGGGCTGTTCTGAACAGTTCCTCCTCAACAAAGCTCTCTTTAAGGAAGCCAAGCAACATCGCCATAATCTCGTAGCGATATGGCTAGATTTTAAGAAGTCGTTCGACTCTGTGCTTCGCTGATTGACGATAGAATCACTAGACCATGCCAATTTACCAACTGCTATAATGAATGCCATCGAAAGACGGACTGCAACATCGTCCACAAACTGACAACTACTAAAATAACATCTATTGTCACAAACAACATTAAGCTATTAACAGGTATGTTCTAGGGTGATAGTTTATCTGTAATCCTGTATGGACTGGCAGTGAATTCTTTGTTAGCCTATTTAACAAAATGTCATGGCTACATGCTGGGATATGCAGAAAAGAATCACGTTAACGTTTCCCACACATTCTTGTTGATGAGCTAAAATGATAGTCTGGTAATAACAACATCAAGAGAGCAATTGGAACTAATCACACCATTCTCTTGAGATTTAGGAATGGAGTTCGGACAAGATAAATGCTCACACTGCAGAAAACTTGTCGACTAGGGAGAGAACATGTACATCAACTGCTTGTCTATCTCCCCTATCTCTAAAAAGGAAAACTACAAATACTTCAGAATCGAAAAGGATGTTGCATACATTGAAGCTGTACTTAAGCTAGAATTAAAAAAAGAGTTATTTTGTTGAACTATGGAACTCAGAAAATATGGAACTCAGAGCTATATGCATTGAACAAGAACACATCTCACAATTCTTTTTCAGTACTAGTGCTAATGCCAACATTTGGGATACCTGACTGGACAGTCGATGAGATACGGAGCCTAGACGCCAAAACCAGAAAGGTATTGACCACCATTGGCAACTTCCACATAAACAGTGACACTGCGAGAATTTAGGTAAGACGAAGTGATGAGGGTAGAGGCAAAAAGTCAGTCCCAACAGCCTTTGGATGTCGTATTGTATCACTCACACAACACTTGCTGAACAGTAAAGAAAAAATTAGTATATTCCTTTCAAACTCAAAAGTGAGAGCAACAACATCTTTAGTTAGTAGAAGAACTACTGTGCCGTTACTCTGGGAATTCAACTGTGTCATGCGATCCAAAGGAGGCTGGATTGGCCTACCTAAACAGAAAGTTGGAGGAGAAATAAGCATTTTACCAACAAAAAGTAATGCATGGGTACATATCCCGTAAGGTAGAGGGCAACATCAGCATTCAATGCGATAGATGCATTACAAACAACCTAGAAGGATATACCTTCACCATCCAGGAACAGGAGATAGCTACTAAATTCTTGATAATCAGCAGGGACAAAGGTACCACCAAACCTCCACGCTGTGAAAAATAAATGTCAGACCGGTAGGTATTCCCACCTTTAAAAACAAGAGATACTGGTACAACACCCCGATGAAAACATCAATTCGGTGCAAACATAATAGACCCGATATTGTTCAATGAGACAGGGAACAAAAGTCGTGCACTGTTGTAGAGTCAGCCACCCAGCAGGAGTGAATATACTGTCAAAAGTTCAGGTAAAGGAGAGGATTTGTGGCGAATTAATGAGGGAAATACAGCTCTTATACCCAGACTATGAATACTTATTTGTATAGATGCGTTAAGTTATGTACCAGCAAATTTGCACAAAACCTGGAAACACTTGGTTTCACCGAAATTCGTTTTGAAACTGACACGGATTATCCAAATCCAATCAGTTAGTGGCAAAGCGAAGATTTGTAAGACATTCCAGAAACTATGCATGTGAGATTCATATGTGAATAGATGCACACACTTGGGTGTATACATCGACAGTTCAACCAACGCATCAACTCAACTACATATTCAGAAACACGGGGAACTCTCTTAAGTCAAAAAGTCATGTAGCTTTGTTAGCAACAGGCTTGAACTCTCTCAAGAAGAACTTAATTCAAACTCAAAGAAAAGTCATACATACATACATACATACATACATACATACATACATGCATACATACATACATACATACATATATCCACTACACACATTTTTTCTCTCCTTGTTTTTTCTGTGTCCCTTTCTGTAGAAGAGCGTAGGCTCGAAACCTAAAAACTTTTTCTATTCCTGAGCGTTATACTAATACATCTGTTTGATTTGTACACCACCTGTCTTCGACTATTGTTTATTTCGTAAACTCTCCCTATATATATATATCTCTTATTATAAAAGGCAGATTTTATCTGCCTCCCTTTGGGAGTTATACAAATCTACAATATAGCATTTCTTCAATTACAATTTACCTAGCATTTTTAAGAGTACAATGCATCGCGTCATGCCAGGTCCAGTTTTCAAAATTTAAACTCCAATTAAGCAAAATTTACAGAAAACTCACATTCTGGTGTGTGTGTCAAATGCTTTTCTTAGTCTGGTTTACACCACACGCAAACGCACACACACAGTGGGCAACGAATAAAATGAAACTAATTCACTGTGTGTTGACAGGTAGAAAATAGAATGCGATGGCGATGGCTATGGCGATGGCGATGGCTATGGCGATGGAGATGGCTATGGCGATGGCGATGGCTATGGCGATGGCGATGGCTATGGCGATGGCGATGTAATATTTGTTTCTCTCTATGACGCTCATAAAAGCATTGATGTACATGTGTGCGTGCGTGAGTGTGTGTGTGTCATTCCTCACACACACGCATACACATACATATATGAGAGTGGCAAACACAAACGTTTCAAACAACTACATACAAACACGTGTGTGTTTGTTATTAGTAAAAAAAGGCGCCAAAACACAACTCACTTATCATTCCAACACATTTGCAAAGACACACGGACGGTCGAATAACAATACAGAAAAGGTAAATTGGTTTTTATTTTACTCTGTATATATTTTATTATATATTATTATATATAGATATATGTATATATAATTGCAGTATGAAACAGTGTTTATGTATAAACAGACGACACTTATATATAGTTATTAATAAATGTATGCATCCGTTTAACCCTTTCGTTACCAAACCACCCGAAAAAAATTTTGGTTAATGTGACTAAGCCGCCCGAATTTACCTATTCATATTTAAATGAGAATATCAGAGTAAATCTCTTTAGAACATTCGTGAAAACACGTATTATACTTCGTAAACAGTTCAACTACACTTTTGTACAAAAATCGAAGTGTAATTTTAATTCCGTGAATTATGGGAGATTTTTTTCCGAAATTTGTTCCTATTGTGTTTTCAAAATTTGTAATTCTGACAAAAAATGGATACGAATTTCATTATATCAAGCAGCGAGTCAGAATTCGAAGGATTTTCTACTGAAGACCTTCATAAATCTAACTCTATGACTGAAAAAAAAAAGCATGTGGTATTTGATCTCAACCTAAACAAAGCGAAAGAAACGATAGTTTGTTATTTCCCACAACCTTAAATGAAATTAAGGCCTATTTTGCCATAAATATTATTATGGGTATTAGAAAGTTACCCAGAATAACAAATTCTATCGTAAAATTTTGTTGTATACCCAATTGAATATTAGCTAATAACCCATTTTCTATAGCGATGTTTGAACAAAATTTTAATAATTTTATATACTGTTGAATTTACCTGTATCTACCTGCAATTAGAGTCACTTTGTGACAAAAATTATAGTATAGAATTGGTTGAAAACATTTCACTAAATTATCTTCCAAAAATCAGATTAATATATTCATAAATAAAAAAGTTATAGTTGTTTAATGAAACCAGACTAAATTTATGATTACGTTAGAAATTAATTGAAACATATAAGGGGTGTATTTTGGTCAGAAATATAGTAACGAAAGGGTTAAGAGAAACCAAAAAATATTTTATTCTTTGTAAATGTTGTGTTCAAAATAACATTTTCTTTTAAGAATGTGTATATAACAAAGTATGTGTATATAACTACGTGGCTTATATCTTTATATATAAGAGTGAAGTTGTGTGTCTGTCTCCTACGATTTAGATTCGTAACTACTCCCACATTTTGCGGTGTAGTTTAACCAAAAGCGGGTATCTTATAGTCGTGATTCATATCGAGCCCTTCTGGGTATTAGCGCGCGTCTACGATGAGTCTACGATTTAAAAAAAAATTACCATCATATTTTTCCATTTTAATGCATATTTTTCGTTATTATATAAGGGAAGTAACTCTCTAAAAATATCTACGATGTGTCAACGATTTTAAAAAAAATTACCTTAATTTTTTTTCAATTTTTAATGCATTTTTTTGCTATTTTTTGGCTATAACTCTCTAAAAGTGCTTATATAGTTATTTCCCTTACAAACCCGAGCAACGCCGGGCGATACTGCTAGTATATATATATATGCATGTATGCGTATACAAACCTGCATACGTAAATACATATATAAGTATATATGTATGAATACGTATGCATATATACATATAAACACAATGTATATTTGTAAATAGATATGCATATCAATCAATATCCGGACAATTATAATGTGAGTCAGATATATCAATACAATATAATTAGATTATGTTTAACCTAATGTTTTGAAAAGTAGGACCCTCTATTTTGGAAACTTTAAGAATGTAATGTTCATCCATATGAAAATCAAATGGTTTATGGAAGAAAAAGTTTGAACGGCTTAGCTAAATCTTCCTTGAAATGTTGTTTCACATTATAATTGAAATTTTAAATTAAATCGTCTCAATATTACTTGCATAGAAAAATAGATGGAATATGAACCAATTTCGAACAAAAACATTTAAAAGATATGACTATGCTCGAATTTAATTTCTAGTTAAAGTATCGTAACCTAGTAACTGTAACTAATTTCAAAATTGAAATTAACTTGACACTTAAGCATATAACTGAATATGAAAATAAGAAAATATAATTCAAATTAAGGTAATGTTAGATTTTAATCTTAATAAGAAAAGCATTTAAGTGAGAGAATTACTCTGGTGATAATACATACTACGAACAAAGATTGTTATTATATATATGTCATTAAGATAAAGCAAGTTAATTCGATTCGGTTTGTTGGTTTTGTGTGTTTGTGTGTGTTTGTGTATGTATGTGTCTGTCTATTTGTGTGTGTATGTGTGTGTGTATGTGTGTGTATGGAGGGGATCTTTATTACTGGCAACTGCAGACGATGTGAAAACATTGTATCGATGCATTATGTAACAAAAGTAATTTAGATTAATTGTTCTCTGGCTACTCTAATTTTATAAACGCATGTCTTTGCTGATGGGATGGTACTCTCCTCGGAAAACATCTGTAAAAGAATTCCCAAATATTTGGGCTCATTTCATGTTTCGAAATTCTTTCAACCTTTGTGCTTATCTTACATATTAGGGTTAACTGAAGGTTCAAAATGCGCAGAATTTTAAAATATATGTGAACACAGGCGCAGGCGTGGCTGTGTGGTAAGAAGCTTGCTTCCCAGCCGCATGGTTTCAGGTTCAGTCCCACTGCGTGGCACCTTCGGCAAGTGTTTTCTTCTATAGCCTCGGACCGATTAAAGCCTTGTGAGTGGATTTGGTAGACACAAATTGAAAGAAGCATGTCGTGTGTAGAAGGTCATCCCATAAGTTCTGTCCGAATTTTGAATAAAGAAAACAAGTGATCAAATGTTATGTTTAATTGAAATTTAATAATCAATGTACTTTCCCTGATTATCAATGAATTCCTTCTATCTATTTACAAATATTTTATCCCATCAATGTAAAACTCTTTTGATTTCAAAGCAAAGAACTCTGAAATGTCAATTTCAATCTCCTTTTGGCTTGCGAAAGTTATGTCCCGCAAATGATTCTGTAAACCACGAAACACATGGTATCCTGAAGGAGCAAGGTCGGAAATAAGTTGGATGAAGAATTCTTTTCCCAACCAAGCTCTTCGATCTTCTGTGTTGTGATCTTTGCAATGTGGGGTCGCGTATTGTTCTGATGAAACATCACTCCTTTTCGATTCACTAAAGTAGGTCTTTTTTCTTCAAAGCTTGGTTCAAACGCTCTAATTGTTGACAGTAGACTTGAGCATTGATTGTTGCATTAGGTGGTAACAATTCAAAACGTACCACTCCGACATACAGACGAGCCCAACTTCAAAGTTATCATAAGAAGTGACCGAACGCCTATCGGAGAGAACCGAGAAATTGCAGTTCTGCTCTGCTGTCCCGATGAAGCCACACCGGGATGGCGTGGGATGGTCCATAAAATTTTTAATCCACGTGGTGTGGACTAGGCAACTTTCTGACTTTGGTCTGCATGGCTAAAAACTCGAATACAATGCAATCATTCTCCAATTTTAATTGTGCCTTACCGGCGGACATGATCCTTTTTATTCCTTCGGAATAGCTAATCAGTGACTGTCGTTCGTTATCTGCAAGTGAACAACTCTAAGAAAACTCTCTGCTCACAATAAGATTTATGCTGGCTATTTTGAATACATATATACGTGCATCCTGCTTACTTTTACCGTCAGTATAAATTCACAATTATCTGCTTGCCTTTCAACGCGACATCTTTTCATTGCCAACTACTAAAGATTCAAAGCAGTATTCGTGAACTGAAGCCCAAACTCTTCATGTCTTCATTTATCGTTACCTGAAGTTAATTTCAGAGTGGTCGTGCATTGCAAGCATGTAGCAAATACATTCCTTTAACTCTACTTTTTTTGAAGTAGGTATTATATTGCCATTTTGTAACGTACCAATCACACTTCCCTCCGAAAAAATAGCTCCCTTTGCTGTTGAATAGAATAAACGGGCAGATGGGAGTTTCCAACGTCTTCCTTTAATTTCCTCACACCATTTATGTTGCTGACTCTGACAAGAAATTTCGCTTTCATGTAAAACAACAATATTTTGTAGTTAGTATCCGTACTCGCAAAATAGCTCTAGTTTGTATCGCTTGCAAACTTATATGTTCTATGATAACGACCTCCACAATAACCAGTCTGGAATTTGGCTTTCTGTTCGTAGGTTAATCGGAAACATAGATTGCCGTGCTTCTCATAAACATTCTCGGTAGTTCAATTATTTGGGGAAAAAATACCACCAAAGCAATTCAAACCGTTCGAAGGACGAGTGCGTTTGCTAATGTATATATATATATATATATATATATCTTTATATATAAAATAAGGTTGTGTGTCTGTCTCCTACGATTTAGATTCCTAACTACTCCCACATTTTGCGGTGCAGTTTAACCAGTTTAACCGGGTATCTTATAGTCGTGATTCATATCGAGCCCTTCTGGGTATTAGCGCGCGTTTACGATGAGTCTACGATTTAAAAAAAAATTACCATAATTTTTCCGTATTTTTAATGCATTTTCGCTCGGTTTATATAAGGGAAGTAACTCTCTAAAAATGTATTATTAAATCTCAGAACGTAAAAAGCTACAGTAACACCCCCCCTTTGTGGTTAGCCATATTGAGATGGCTATTATACTTTACATCTCTAAAAATGCTTATATAGTTATTTCCCTTACAAACCCGAGCAACGCCGGGTGATACTGCTAGTATATATATATATATATAGGGGGGACGAAAGCAGCTCCTCTTCTTGCGAACCTGATAATGGGTTATTTTAAATTCACCATATATGAAGCGTTACTGCAAAAATATAGTTATCCATTTCACCATTACATAAGAGAAAATTGGAAAAGATACCTGGTTGACTGTTTTATCATGTGGAAGGATACCATTCACAAACCTTTAGAATTCAAATCAACACTAAATGATTTAAGGGATATTACGATAAAAAAGTCAGCAGCAAATTATAACTGGCATCTATCATAAACCAACGGACTTGAAGCAATATTTCCTTTTTAGCTCATGACTCTCGAAACATCAAAATAAATATCCCCTTTAATTTGGCAAAAAGGATTTTCACAATAGTGTCTGATAGAATTACTTGGGATCTTCGTCTTCAAGACCTCAGAACAACATTAACTGAAAGACAATATCTATCCTCACTTATCGACGATAGACTTAAGCGTGCCAAGAAATTAGATATAAAAACACTAATGACAACAAAACATAACACCACACTTCATCTCAAAACACTACCGTATATATCAACTCACAACCCTAGAAACAATTAGGCATACAGCACTATTGTGCAAAATCTTCCTTTACTAAGGAAAGACCCAAAAATGAACAACATCCCGAAAGCGCATAAACTCAGCAAATGCAAAAAGCAACACAAATCGCTAAAGGGACTTCTAACAAATGCGAAGCTTTACATAACAACCACGAAACCAACGGTTAAAAAATGTCGACACCCAAAGTGTGGAACATGCCCCAACCTACTTGAACGCTCGGATTTCCTTTTCAAACAAGGAGAGCGGTTCACAATTAAAACCAACTTCCTTTGTGCCTCTGGGAACATAATTTATATAATAACCTGCTAGAGGGGTGGACATCACTATATAGGGCAGACGAATGTGACATTGAAACGGAGAACCACTATGCATAAAGAGCAGATCCGATTCCCGCAATACAGACAGATTCCTTTGACTGAACACATAGAAATGTGCCGGTAACATCAAACTAAATTTCTCTGTTTTCCCCTTTAACCACTGCAAATATACAATTTCTATACAAGAACGTTTAAATAAAGAAAATGTTTTCATCGAAAAACGCGGAACACCATACTCCACTCGGTATGGTAATCGAACTCGCTATCTCATGATTGTGGGTCCGACGCTCTAATCACTGAGTTAAGTAGATGTCATTAAACTCAATGATAAACATCCAACGAGTCACGTTAGTGGCAAAACAGTCAACAGACCCCTGCGGCTGTACCGGGCACAGTACGTCCTGCGTGAGTGGGTCGGTCCCCTTTGTTATTTAAATGTCTTTTTATGGCTATTGTACACACATGTATTGATAGTGTTAATATATAATATCAACATACACTTATATATACATACACTCATATTCACCCGCTCCCACATATATACCTATATGTATACATTCGCACTTAGACCTATGCCTATACACACATTCGCGTATGTAGATAGGCACACACACAAAAGTAAAAGCGCATAAATATATTCATAGATCTGTGTATGTGTGTGTGTGACTACACACATCCATGTGTATCTTTATGTGTACATACTCATGTATGTATATATCCAAGTTCACTTTGACACGCAGACACGTTCAGTTGTTGTATTCTTTGGGATGTGTTAACTACACAATGTAAGACGATATATATACATTTGCACCTAGACTTATGCTCAAGCACACGTTTATGTATGTGGATAGGAACACACACACAATATACACTCTATAATTTATAAGCAGCCTACATTAACAATTTCCATCTGAAACGTATTCATCATCTTTTCAGTATTCCAATTATTACATGGAAGCACTCCGTCGGTTACGACGACGAGGGTTCCGGTTGATCCGAATCAATGGAACAGCCTGCTCGTGAAATTAACGTGTAAGTGGCTGAGCACTCCACAGACATGTGTACCCTTAACGTAGTTCTCGGGGATATTTAGCGTGACACAGAGAGTGACAAGGCCGGCCCTTTGAAATACAGGTACAACAGAAACAGGAAGTAAGAGTGAGAGAAAGTTGTGGTGAAAGAGTACAGCAGGGATCACCACCATCCCCTGCCGGAGCCTCGTGGAGCTTTAGGTGTTTTCGCTCAATAAACACTCACAACGCCCGGTCTGGGAATCGAAACCGCGATCCTACGACCGCGAGTCCGCTGCCCTAACCACTGGGCCATTGCGCCTCCCAATTATTACATATTATATACATATATATAGTCTCTTACGTTTGCTATGTCATATTCAGTCGCACTCATTTGGGTACCGTAGAACTGTCTCTTAGACGCTTCTTTGCCCTCTATTATCTCTGCAATATTTCCATCTCCCGCAAGGTTATGTCTTCTAACAGAGGTATAACTCTTCTTTTAGAGGTATTGTTCCCGTATTACTATTCGACATAAAACTTCATCTTTTCTTCACCACCAATGTCCTACAAAAATATTTTTATGATGGCATCTTTCACTACTCGAGCCAGAACACGTTAAATTCATAGTTTGCAGCGTGGCGATGGGAACTATTTGGGTAAACATACCCGTTGTGTCAATAACGGGTAGCACTAGATTCTGACCAAAGAAGGTCAATGACCAGAATAGTGCTATCATTTGTAGTCGTAACGTGCGCAGATGAAGTATTTCAGCTAGCGAAAGACCAATATAAGTAAAACACCAGGTATTCATGCTTCATTCCTCGATCGAAGTGCTGGCAGAGAATTGTTATATTGGTCCGGGCAAGTCATCCGACCTTGATGATCACTACAAGACGCTGATCGAAAAATATTGCTTCCAAGGAATAAATATTCTTCACATTATTTAACAATTTATTATGTAATCCGTTTGCCCAGAATCCTATTTCGTTTTTTTTTTTTATATATTTTCTAATCGTCTAGTATTCACACCAACGTATCAATAATGTTTGTATAGCAGTTCTAAAACACTGCATTTTAAGGGTAATAGATTAATTTTTCTCCCGTATTGCGGACGTCTTGTTCATTGCTGACTATGGTTATTTAGTTCTTACTTCACTGCCTCTCTGAACATTCTACCAAACATCCCGTATATTAAGAGTCATTTACGCACTTCAATTTAACACGCTTTGATGATTCAACGTCGTATTTTTGTTGATTGAAAATCATAGCCTCAGTTTAATCATCAATGGTGTGTAATCTACCAATTTTGCAGCTTCCTCACATCGGCGAAGTAGAAGCTGAGTTTCTTTTATAGTATTAGGAGAGAGTTATATCATCAGCATAATCTCTGTCGGTAATTATAGATGAAGAATGATGTCTGCTCTTTCTGGGAGCCATTTGAAATTATGTTTGTGTGGTGTATGTGAGTGTGTACGTGTGTTTAGATGGTTGTGTATACTTGTGTTTGTGCGTATTTGTGCTTGCGTGTGCTTGCGTGTCTTCATAGGTTTCTATGTATCTATTTAAAGTGCAAATGATATTTTAATTCAGTATTATCTAGCAATTTTCTATTGCAACTTTCAAATTACGAAAATGGCACGATTTTATTCTTAAATAATTATATTCTAATATTTGGAGTTGAATTCTTTTAGAAATGTGTTTCAGGACAAAAAAATTGAGCGAGAGAGAGAGTGAGAGTGTGTGAGTGTGTGTGTGTCTGGCTGGCTGGCTGTCTGCGTACGTATATGTGTACGTGAATGCCTGTGTGTATGTGTACGTGTGTGTGTGTGTGTACGTGTTTGTGTGTGTGTGTGTGTGTGTCATGTATGGTTGCATGTATGAACAGATATAGACAGAGTTGAATATTAGATTGACAAGCAGTAGTAAATGGTGTCAAAGTGGTTATAGTTTATAAAAAATATAAGCATAATAAACGAAAATACAACTGAGAACAATGAAGAAATATGAGACAATCCTTTACAGTTGTTTCAGGAATTTGGTGACAAATTGAATGTCAATATGAATATAAAACATTTTGTTGGTCTATATGAATATAAGCACATCTATATGTTATTACCTATTTTCTGTATTGCTTATTTATGTATGCATAACACCATTACTGCATCAATTTGTCATAGAATCCCTGAAACAGCTGTAAAGGATTATCAAGGATTTTCTTTCTTTTCAATTACATTTTCTCATGTATAACCCCAGGATAATTATCTAGTTGTGAAAGAAAACTATGGACTAACTGGGGTTTTTTTGTACTAATATTTACATTTGTGCAATTTATTCAAGAGTGGATTGACGGCGTAAATAACAGCTTGTGCATCTTTTATTTCATCTTCTTTTTTTTTCATTTAGTTTCCTGTCACCACCTCTTTCATCGGGATTACAACTCCCATGCTTAGAACGATGGAATATTGGAATTTGCTTTGGTTTCAGCGCTTATCCGGTTCATATTTATTCTAAGCGTTTTGACGTATGCGTTTTGGGTGGCGTCATTCGAAGGCTAAAACAATGCGAACGCATTGTGACCAGCGATGTGTAGCAACATCTGATGGTCTGGTCGGTCACGTGATCACGTGATATATATATATATATATATATATATATATACATACATACATACATCATACATACATACATACATACTACATACATACATACATACATACATACATATACATATATATATATACACATACATATACATATATAAATATTCATACATATTTATATATATATATATAAACTTAGATAAACTTAGATATGTTTCGACCAAAGATTGGTCCAGGCCATGTCTAACTTAATAGCACCACCTGATAGGATTATTTGAATCCTGTTTAAGTCAAGTTTTGTTTATGGTCCATTCAAGTAGTGAATTTTTGTTGGGTGAGTTGTATCCAATTATGGGTGGCTTATCTGGTATTCTTTGAAGGAATCTATCCAGACTCCGTTTAAAGTTGATGGGATCCTTTTCCTCTTTGATCTCTTTCGGAACAATGTTAAATAGGGCAGGGCCTGTTGAGGAAAAGAAATTATGTTGCAGTGTACATGTATGCTGTGATCTTGAATTGGGCAGGGGACGGATGGCCCGTGGTCCCAGTCTTGGATGAACCTTGAAGCTAATGTTCAGGTCGTTTGGGCAAAGTTGGCGGTATATTCTCCACATCATACAAATGATGTACCGCTCACGGCGACGCTGGAGAGAGTAGAGTTTCAAGGCTTTAGGGCGATCCCAATAATCGAGAGCAGCCATGCCTTCAATTCGTTTAGTGAGTGCCCTCTGGGGTGATTCAATCCTCAAGAAATTTTGTCTTGCATGGGAGACCACAGTGGGCAGCAGTATTCGAGGTGTGGCCGTACAAAGGAGGAGAAAAGTGGTATGATGACACCTTGTTCTCTGGACCGGAAAGTTCTTAAGATCCAGGAACTCATCCTTCGAGCTATATCGACCTTCTTGTTGATGTGTGCACTCCAACTGAGATCGTCATCAACAATTACACCCAGGTCTCTGATATTGTTAGAGGCTGTGAGCGGTTCCCCTGAAGGAACAGAGTATGGCTGTTTTAGTGAGGAATTTCTTCCAAAATGCATCAGCTCAAATTTTCCCTCGTTCAGTTGCATTTTGTTTCTGTCTGCCCATTGACTCACAGCATATAGATCAGACTGGAGTTGAGTTCGGTCTGCTTCTTTATTGACGATTTGCTGGAGCTTAGTGTCATCAGCAAATATTTTCACTTTGCAGTAATGTACGACACTGGAAAGGTCGTTTATGTAAATTATGAAGAGTAGCGGACCCAAGACAGTACCCTGGGGGACACCGCTGGTGACTTTTGCTGGGCTTGGGTGGACTCCATCAACTACAACATGATATGTTCTATTCGCCAGGAAATACTTAATCCAGTGTAGAACTTTTCCACGGATTCCAACATTTGCCAATTTTGAGAGTAGGATATTATGGTCTACCCTGTCGAACGCTTTACTGAAGTCAAGATATATGACATCAGAGTTCGAACCTGTTCCCAAGGCTTTGAGTACATCTTCAATGTGGTGTATATATATACATACATATACATACATATATATATATATATATATATATATAATATATATATATATATATATATATATATAATATATATATATATATATATGTATATATATATATAAATACATTGATAGATAGATAGATTAGATTGGATAGATAGATTACATATATTAAATGTTTTACATAAGTTCAGAGAAAGAGGGCGTACAGAGAGATATACATATATATGTTCATGTAACACACATACACATACTTGCATGTAAACATATACGTGTGTGTGCGAGTGTGTGTGCATGTGTGTGGTGGTGTGTTTGTTTGTACGTGCACGGGTGTGTATGCATGTACGTTTTCTCTGCCACATTTGCCACACTCACATGTGAATCGTTAACTTAAGCTAAGCAGCTTAAGCTTAGATAATATCACTTTCTACATATGAAATGTTATGACAGTAACAAAGCGCCACCCACACAGATACTATTTCAACGATATTTCAACCTGTAACCAACTCTCCTCTATCGGACTTGTACTTCTCTTACGTTTTGATTTATAGTCCCAATCTGATACAGTCTGAAGGCATCACAAAACGAAGCACGGGAGTTACAATAATATCAAGGGAAACATTTCAATCACTCTTTCTGGTATGAGGGCAAGGAAAGCTTTGCCATTCCTTTCCGCTCTACTTTCAGTCTTTAAAATCAAGATGACCTTCCGATCATGAAATGGGATATACTTGACAGAAGCCGCAAGACAAATTCGAAGAGACAGCTTCAAGAGAAGAACGCACCGAAATTCAGGCCTCTACGAATTTTTGTTACTGAAGAAAATGAGATGCAGGTAGCACCGACTTGCGTGAATAGTCCTATGAAGTCTACCAAACTAAGTCGGACATCTCACAAAGGTCCCTGGGTCGTCTCAGGAAAAAATGCTAACTTGAAACTATACCGATCAAGACTCATGCAACAGGAGCCATTATCATATGTAACAAACGCGTAATGATTTTTTACTGTCGTCTATACAATTTTCGTGAATGATTCATTAATTCTTACCAAAATGTGGTCAAAAGAATGAAAAAGAAGCGTTACTTTTAAACTATCTGGAGTGCATAACTGGTATGTATAACTACAGTAAAAATTTTCAGAAAAATCTCAAATGAATAAAAAGTAATTATTTCCTTCATGAATTTTCTCAAAATTCATTTAAATATTTTGTATTTACAGAGCTAATATATATATAGAAGGTTAGTGTAATATTCTTTTCTACTCTAGGCACAAGGCCCGAACTTTTGGAGATGGGGCCAGTCAATTAGATCGACCCCAGTACGAAAAGGGTACTTAATTTATCGCCCCCGAAAGGATGAAAGGCAAAGTCGACTGCGGCGGAATTTCAACTCAGATCGTAAAGACAGACGAAATACCTATTTCTTTACTACCCACAAGGGGCTAAACACAGAGAGGACAAACAAGGACAGACGAACGGATTAAGTTGATTAGATCGACCCCAGAGCGTAACTGGTACTTAATTTATCGACCTCAAAAGGATACCCAGCTTAGACCACCTTATATATACGATAAACTATCATTGTTTTCTTGAGTAAGGTTATTTCCTTCCCACGTACTGTCATTCTGGTATATGAATACCCGATTTAAAAAATTACAAATATGCTATACAACTATGCCTGACACGCAAACCGAATCGTAACTTTTTGACATCACCATGACAGCTACCTATTTCTTTACTACCCACAAGGGGCTAAACATAGAGGGGACAAACAAGGACAGACAAAGGTATTAAGTCGATTACATCGACCCCAGTACGTGACTGGTACTTAATTTCTAGACCCCGAAAGGATGAAAGGCACAGTCGACCTCGGCGGAATTTGAACTCAGAACGTAGCGGCAGACGAAATACCGCTAAGCATTTCGCCCGACGTGCTAACGATTCTGCCAGCTCGCCACCTTAAATGTTAGGGTAATACTGAAAGAAAGGGTGTATGTGTATGTGAGTCAGTGTATGTGTGCGTGTGTGTGTGTGTGTGTTTGTGTCTGTGCGTGCTTGTGCTGGGTGGGGGCTCGTGTTTCTGTGAGTGTTCACGCTATTTATAGAGGTATACAATGAATCATCGAGAGGCCCCGCACAACTCCTGATTGCAGAATTACTAACCATCTCTATATTACGACTCACCATCCACCATACTGTGTCTCTTCTTAACTATAAACCATAGCAGAAAACAATGCATATTTATCCGCCGAGTAAGGTATGAAAACGTTACACCTTTTAACGCACTTCAGCAATATTATAATATATTAACAAAAAACTTTGCATTTTGTTTCTGTTATTTCAATATGAAGATAATACAGAAGTTTTCTCCTAATATTGAAATAAACAAAGAGAATTCATAATGTCTTTAGTTTCCTCATTTTTTATGGTAATTATCATTATTAATCATATTTTCTAAAAAATTATTTTCGATCAAAGCTACTGAAAGTTTAATTATGTGTAACATAAACGTGTTTACGAGTACCAATAATATAGGAAGTGTGAGTATATGTATATATATATATATATATATATATTATACATATATATTTATATATTATACATGTATATTTATATATATTTATATATGTAAATATGTGTATATATATGCATATATCTGTGCGTGTGTATATATGTATACATATACATTATACATACGTACACATGTGCGTTTATATATATATATATATACAAATATATATATATATATATATATACAAATATATATATATATATATATATATATATATATATATAACATATGTATAGATATATTCATATGAAGGGTGCGTGTGTGTAACTGTTAACTCATACATATATGCATCAATGCACATTTAAACGGAATTACATATATGTAGGTGTTTATATATATATATAATATATATATATATATATATATAGGTAAGTAGGTAGGTAGTTATGTCGGGATGTATATATATGTATAATATACAGAGCGAGTTATAAACTTAATTATCAAAATAACAACATTTCTTTTTATTTTCATTATTGTTTTAGCGATGCAGTCTTAAATTACGTACCAAAATGTTTATAGTCCTGTCTCTTCGAAGCTTGCCTTTTCTTCCTCTGTGAACAAGGTGAAACTAATAAAAACAAAGTACATCTATAATTTGGTTGAAGTAACATAGCCATAAAATATAGATATATACATATATTATGGCTTTAGTCTTTTTAATGTGTAAATCTTAACGGTCCGTTTCAGCAGACATTAAAAATTATGCTGTTTTATATATATAGGAATTATTGTTTTATACATACATACTCACACTCGCCTATGTGTGGGTGTCTGTGTGTGTGTATGGATGCATGTATATATCTAATTATGTATGTATGTACACATACACCTCACTCTCCCCTCTCTCTCTCTCTCTCTCTCTCTCTCTCTCGTACTACACATACCTATATATGTGTGTCTGTATGTGTGTCTATGTGTGTGTGGTGTGTGTACGTGCGTGCACGCGTGTGTTTGTGAGTTTCCAAGCACATATACTATTCAAAATACGAGTTTGTCGTTTTATATGCGTGCTTGCGTGCTTGCGTGCGTGCTGGAGTTTCATGTTCATGTACCTGTTTGCGTATATGCTTGTACACACACACACACACACACACACACACACACACACACACATATATATATATATACATACATACATACATACATACATACATACATGCGTGTGTCTTATGCCTCTCGAGTTTGTCGCCTCAGTTCTCCTTGTATGAACATTAGTGAAAATTAAAGGTTGTTATATCACACACACACACATACACACACATACACACACAGACAAAATATGTGCGTGTGTGTGAGCGTGTGTGGGCGTGTGTATGTGTGCTTGAGTGTACGTCTCGGTGTTTCTACCTGTCTCAGCAGGGATCAGCTTTCTTTTTATACATACATTTAATACATGGCTTACCGGATTCTATTTATATTATTAAGGATATTTTCATAGGTTTTTATTAGTGGTTATGGTTAGTCTGGGATATTAGCGTTCCTATGTAAAATTCAGTAATTAATGGTTTCAGTATATGCCTGGTTTCATCTAATAAAGTATTATTTACACTAGTGCGCTGTTTGCCTGGTTTGTCGCAAGTTACAATCAAAGAATTATTATTGTAACAGATCGAATCCTCATCGTAGTATTTAATAGTAATAAACAGTTAATTCCTGGCAGTTTGGGATTTCTTTTACATGTGGCATATATTCCTGTTGACTCTAGCTATTGATAATTAAGTTAAAATTATGCTTTTGGGGAGTTCACTATAGGTTTACCATCATTTTCTAATTCTATTTCGCGTACTGCATGATAATTTGATGCATTGTCTTCTTGTTGTAAATACATGGTCGGTCGCCGAGAAATGTTGCACATGTATGCCAACGTATTAGATTTAGGTCAATAAATTTACAACTTTCATGTTTAGATTGAAATTTGTATTTCCCATTGGGACTTTACATTGGAATCCTATAGTGCTTTCTGTGGTTTGCAAGTTTGTAGTTTCCTATTGCTAAGGAGTTTTTCAAATAGGTAGTTTTTTCGACAGTAATACTAAGTACCTCTCGAAAATCCGAAATCTCT
>NC_042998.1:199508271-199515771 GCF_006345805.1 Octopus sinensis | reverse complement strand
CTGCAATAGCGGGAAAGAATATGGTGAAGGAAAGACACAGGAACAAGCTCTAGTAAAAAGTACATTAGATGCAAAAGATTGCAGGTAGTTAAAGAAAAAGTAAGACGAAAAGTAAAGCAAAGCCACGTAAAAGAAAACTACGTATCAACAAAGAATAAGCCAATGCCGAGAGAAGAGGGTCTACAAAACAATTAAAGGAAATATTAGCAACAAAACAATGTGGATGAATATCGTGGCAGGGAAGTGACAGTGGCTGACGCCTTGAGGGAATTTTCGTCAGAAATCTAGATCAAAGAAGTTCAACGTAATGCAGAAGCAGAGTAATTAGGGAAATTTTAAAATGAAATGGAAAATACAGCAAGACGAAATTGATGAAAAATTGAAACCGAGATTTAAGAAAAAGGCAAACTGAAAACCCGCTGGACTAGATGGTGTCCATGGATTCTGGCTCAAAAATCCGTGTTGTATCGACAGCCATATACAACTGTTTGTTTGTGACTGTGTAGAAAAGAAAAAACATCAAGATAAAGTACAACAAAGAAAGACAGTGTTAGTATCGAATAAAAAGGAAAGAGAGAAACCAGTTATTATAGAACTATTTCATGCTTATTATAACTCGGGAAATTATTAGTTGTTCTCATAGCAGATGAAGTGTATAGCTTCCTGGAAAAGCGGAAGCTATTGCCAGAGGATCGAAAAGGATGCAAAATAAAGTAAAGGGGACTGCGTACCCATTGAATATTCTTTTCTACTCTAGGCACGATGCTCGAAATTTTGGGAGAGAGGGCCAGTCGATTAGATCGACCCCAGTACGAAACTCGTACTTAATTTATCGACCGCGGAAGGGCGAAAAGCAAAGTCGACCTCAGCGGAATTTGAACTCTGGACGTAAAGACAGACGAAATCCCACTAAGCATTTTGCCCGGCGTGCTAACGTTTCTGCCAGCTCGCCTCCTTGCACCGATTGTATATTGATAGTATAATATCAAATCAGGCGTGAAAAAGAAAGAGCCTTGTTGTTGGCTGGTTCGACGGCAAGAAGGCCTATGACAGTGTTTCACACTGTTCTTGGGGTACGTGACGATGTTCAGCATCGAAGATAGAACAAACACAGAACTACATGAAGTAGACGAACGAAAAGATTGCTCACAATACACCATGTGCACCTCTCCAAAAGTAATATCGACAGACTCTACTTACCTAGAAAGAAAGGAGCCTGATGTATGTTAAACGCAGAAGCCACTACATTGGGATTGAAAAATCTATTGTGCGACCTGAAGAAAGAATACAAGTCTGCATTCTGAAATAAACAGTAAATTACCGAATCAGTAAGAGAATTAAAGAGTAAACAGAAGCATGACACGACATATAGCAAGAAAGAGAAGGGATTACATGGCCAATTCATAGTCGAAGATGTTGAAAGTAAAGAACGTTAGATGTGGTTGACAAATGAAAAAGTGTAAAGAGAGATCGAATCGCTAATTTTAACCGTTCAGGAACAAGCCATTAGAACAAACTTGATAATGACAACGATTGATAAGACTAAATCAGAGAACAAATGAAGAATTTCTAGGATAAGAAACGAAAGCATTAACCATTTCTTAACCGAATGCAATAAACTAATACAAAAAGAGCATATGCAGAGGTAAAACCTTTTTTTTTCTGTAATAGAGTGTAATTGGATGTTAGTCGAGTTTACAGATTCAATCTAGCATAAAAGTGTTATGAACACGTGCCAGAGGCTGCATTAGAGAATAAGAATTATAGGATTTTATGGGATTTACCACAAAGACTGACCTTAATCTTTTCTACTTTCTACTCTAGGCACAAAACACGGAATTTTGGGGGAATGGGGCTAGTCGATAAGATCGACCCCAGTGCGCAACTGGTACTTAATTTATCGATCCCGAAAGGATGAAAGGCAAAGTCGACCTCGGCAGAATTTGAACTCAGAACGTAAAGACAGATGAAACACCGCTAAGCATTTCGCCCAGCGTGCTAACGTTTCTGCCAGCTCGCCGCCTTCTGTCCATATTATTAAAGCAAGAAAACCAGATATGATTGTAGAGAACGAAAAAAAATATTTCGAGATCTAGATTTCGTAATACCATATAATAAAATGGATACTTAAGATAATGAGAAAATCTAGGAATATCAAGACCTAGCCAGAGAGATGAAGACATTGTGGAGGACTAAAATGACAATTATTCATGTATTAATTGGTGAGCATAGAACAACACTAAGAGGCTGGAGGATACTGGAAATAAAACACACTTTATCGACAAGTAGGAAAGGGCAATCCTGTTTTCTGTAAGAATCCTTGGGAATATTCTTTAGATTTAAGGAAACTTGTCACCAAACTTCAGAAGAAAATCCCTGTTAACCAATATAGCATGTAATCCATTCTTCTACAGAAACAAAGGCCTGACATTTAAGGGTGAGGGTTACTCGATTACCGTAGCCGATACATATTTCATAGAGCACGAAAGGATGAAAGACAGCGCCGATCTCGGCGGAATTTGAACTCAGAATGTAACATGTACGAATTTGACCGACGTACTAACGATTCTACCGGCTCACCGGCTTATATAATAATAATAATAATAATAATAATAATAATAATAATAATAATAATAATAATAATAATAATAATAATAGTAATAATAATAATAATTGAAAAAATGTGGCATCTCAAGGCGACTACAGTACCAGTGATTGTAGGATTTCTAGGAATGATAAAAAAAAGGTACTAATACCAGGCTTACCATCCCTACAGGAAGTGCAAAAAATCGTGTTAACAGGAACGGCTCATGTACTGAGAAGAGCATTATCGCTGTGAAAACAACATCCATTCATGAAATTATTTATTCATTAATTTTTTTAAATACATATTAAACCTGTGAATTTGAGTGTGTAATCTGGGAATGCATACAATGAGCTTCTCTGTCCTAGGTGTACGGAAAACACTCGGCGAGAAGCGGAAGAAAATTTGAAGAAAGAAGGAAAAATAATAATAATAAATAATAATAATAATAATAATAATAATGATAATAATAATAATAATAATAATAATACCAGGAAACGCAAAAATGGCAGAAATTCAAAAGATAGTGCTCATGGGAACTGCTCATACCCTACGCAAAATACTTTCTATGTAATCTCAGGGTTTAAGCAAACATAATTTTCGGTTTTTTTTTAGACATTCACTAGTACAACATCAAAAAATAAACCAAATATATGGCACACTAGGCATAACAAGAACATGAACTTCCAACCTGTTGTCTCTTGAGGTCTCTGGGTGAGACTTGGAGACAACTTGTACAAATATAAAGCAAAAGTCAAACATATAATAATAATAATAATAATAATAATAATAATAATAATAATAATAATAATAATAATAATAATAATAATAATAATAATAATAATAATCAGAAGTAGTGGGGGAGCATCATAGCCATGCCCTGATGCAGTACCAGGCAGTGGCTATCATGGCTTCTGATCTTAACTGATTGGAAGTGTTATCATGTACATTGTTTTGTCTTGGTATAAAAGATGGGCTACAGCAAATATTCTACTCAATACCACAGATTTGCTTGTCAGTTGTTTGACCCTAACCAGTTGAGCATGTCACTTAGTGGCTGACGATATGTGCATCTCTGATCACGAGCAGAAGTAGTGGGGGAGCATCATAGCCATGTGTTGAGAGGGATTCTTTGGGGTTTGAATAATTCACCTCTGGAAACATGGGTGGTTCGTTCAACATTCTTAAACAAACCTTATTCAGGGACCTTTTGAGCGGGATGGGCAACTCAATCTGAAGGAAATTCTAACTGGGCCCCACCTGCAAGGTCATGTGCTGTTTATCTTGATATGATATCACCATGTCGCTCACATATGGTTGTGATGCATTGTGCCTGGTGTACCCTTATCAGACGGGTAGTCATGATGGGTATATTGGGCTTCGTATATTTTACCCCAGTGTCACTTTAATGGTATGAACTGCTCTCTCACTCAATAATAATAATAATAATAATAATAATAATGATAATAATAATAATAATAATAATGATAATAATAATAACAACAACAATAAAAATAAGGACGATATAGACAATTATATACACAATTAGAGAATAAAATGTTCTATAGCGCTTCTACAGAAAGTTTGCTTCTTGAAAGACTATTGAAAGCTAGTGGATATCTAAAGTTACAGGTAGCTACCCACATAAACTCTACCAGGAATAAGACTAAACCTGAGTCAAAATAATTTGAGTTTAATAATGACAATTTAGGACATAAAATACAAAAAAACAATACAACTAAAAATACAAGACAAGACAACTCATCCCCTTTTCTCTATGGACGTCGAATAATTATATGCTAAAAATATCAGTGAACGAAAAATCTGGAAAAATTGTTTAAAGTATTAGTGATGAGGTGGGTTAAGATAAATGTACATAAATAACGTTTCAGAAAGTTAGAGATCTATTAAATTTGACATATCAACCACCGTAAGGGAACTTGAACAAGAGGAACACATTTTAAAATACATTTTAAATAATAAAAAAGAAGGGCACAGTTTTATTCTTAATATGGAGCTTTATTCAAAAAAACCTATTGAAGTCCTTAATTGGTTTGCTGATACCAGTTGTTCAAAATAGCTTCAAGATGATTCACTGATGTCTCCATGACATCTAAAGTATAGATGTAAAAATCAGAAAATACCTCACCTCGCACAATATGCATAACTCTAAAGCTGACATCGAACGTCAATACCTCCTGAGGAATGAAGGTGTAGGAGATCTCATTTCACTTGGAATGTTATTTAAAACAACCACACTCGGTCATGAAGCATACCTTCATGCAACTACTAACTGAATGAGGGCTTTCGTTAAAACACTAGGAAAATACATATCTATGTAAACGGTCAAAAAAAGTGGCTAAAAACCTTCTGCGGGATTTTGACATTTAGAGTAGAAAGACAAATAATTGCTACAGATCACGTATCATTACAAATGACTTACAAGAAGAGAATGCTCCACAATAAACGTGGCAATTGCTACAAAGTTTTGCTGTATAAAACGTCTCAAACCCCTCGGATTGAAAAGGGGAGCTAGCAAAAACGTGGCGATTCCTCGAAGCGAGTTTAAATATTTTACAAGTATTCACCGAAGCATCAAAAACTATCACACCAGCTGCACATCAATATTACAGTGTCAGTGGTCCAATGGCATATCCTTAGAAAGTTACTTTTCATAAGGTTTGTATACCACCATTAGTTGGTATTTAACTGCTTTCTGTAAGTCTTATATACCAGCATTAAGTGATATATAAATTAAAATATCGGGAAATGCTCGCAAGAATTTAATATTTCATTTCAATTTATTTTATTAATTGTTTCATTTTGAATTACATTGGATGCATATGTAATTAAAATCTAAAATTTGAACTTTTACTTACAGGTTTGCATTTCTCATATAGAAATATTGCAGTCCATGTCTTTACATTTTTCACGCACGTGTTGCTGTGGCGGTGCATCTGAGGAAAATCTTTACTGAATTTTCATGCATGTGAGTGACATTTAACTGAACCTGTACGATAAGGAATAATATAGGTGTATTCAAGGTAAACATGCTCAATATATTTCTTCTGATAGGTAAAACCTTGTTTCGCTTCGTTCGACCATAAACAGTTTACTGAGTGTATATACTACACAATTCTGATGAATAACACGAATACTACATCTGCACGGTTTTTACCATTTCATTCTATAGTATATCGTATTTAGTTTATTTATCTGTATCCGACATATGTTTCTACTGCAAGCATATCATGCAATATGGTTAAAATTTTCATGCAGCTTCTTCATCTGGTTCACAGCCTTTATTGAAGGTGTTGCCACATTTTGAGCATACACACACATACGCACGATCCCTCCCTCTCTCTATCTCAAACACACACACAAACAGGCGCACATACAGTACCAGCAGTACTGGAGACATTATATACTGTATACTTTTAGTGCTAAATATCCAGAAATGTGTAAAATTTACTTATTTTTCCTGAATTATCTGCAGCATGCAGAATGGCCTCAAAGTTTGTCTGTTTCGGACATACATATATTCCATTCTGTATTTTATTTTGCTCATATATCTTTGATTCACGTAATGTATTAAGGGTATTTTATTTCTTAAAAAATAAGCCGAAGACTGAGCGAATTATAAATTACCTGTATACGGGTAACAAAATGACATAATTATAGTTTATGCTTGATAAAAAAAATGGAAAAAACATTTCGGCGTTTCCACTTAAGGCATAATTGAACTCACGAACAGACGTTCAAACGTCAAGTGTCTATCAATTTCGACCGCAGTGCAACGCTGTAATATTCAGTATTAAATTTGTTTAAATAAGTATTATTTAAATTCAGCGCACCCGCACGCACTATCATACATTTTGTATATGAAGTCCATATATGAAAAACCATTCGGTTTCCCGAGATGGTTTAGATTAAAATATAGTTTTCTTTCACTGTTTTTGCGAGTTCTTAATACTTGTTTCCCGATGGGTTCAGATTTGATCTATCTTCCTGTGTTCTTCTAGAACACACTCGAAAAATCCGCATTCTAGCTCAAAGCATGGTAGCAGTTGTGCTTGTATGGGCTAGCATTTTCTCCAAGGTGCACCAACGTATCTTGGATGAATTCTTTTCTAAAAGCTGATGCTTTTAAACAAACCCGTAAAATAGAAACTTTCGGCAAATATTTAAAATGATCCTTATGTGGCTAAATTAACGCCTTAAGTTTAATTTTTGTCAACCTGGTGTATATCTTACACTGTCAAGCTGCGCTCTCAATCTGTAAGTATCTCTTTAACTAAGTAATTATCTAGGGGACAGTTATTGGTAGCCCTACAATCGTAGGTAGGATTCTGAACATTAATATTGACAGCAGAGAGCCTTTTACCATTCAAGTGGTTAATAGTAGAGACAAAGTTTTCATAAGAATAGTAAACTCTGAAAGCAGTTCTGTGAAAGATTTTACGATATCTCTGTTCTCTTGCCGAGAGACTAATCTAAGGAATTCTCCATCTCAGTTGGTCTTTACATTAACGCTGAAAACTTGATTGAACTATAAATTTTTCAGGTTTTATTGATATTGTTATGTCTAGAGCCATTATATCTTGCTATATATTGGAATGGTACGGTGAATAGCCTGTCGTAGTAACGTTAGGCAGTATTAAGCGCAGCTTCATTTGTGGATAATGAGATTCCCTTATATTGGAAAATAATTCAATGAATCCTGGGCGTATTACTAGAGCGCTTGTTAATAAAAAGAATAATAAATGATTGGAAGTTTGTCTTCCAGTATGGGGGGAACCAATGAAAGGCTGAGTCGAAGGTAACATTGAAAAAGTTATCTGTACCAAGATTAATTTTCACCGTAATCTTTATGCCAATATTACTCCTCAATCAATTCGTAAGATCTGTTCTAAATC
>NC_042998.1:199478271-199503271 GCF_006345805.1 Octopus sinensis | reverse complement strand
CAACAATTTGCTTCAACAAACGATTTTTTTTTTGCCAAAATTAGACTGGCGAAAAATGTGTGCCTGTTCCACCTGAAGCACAATGAAAACTATCTCTTCCAAGGTAGATGTCGCCATTTATATGACTTGTGTATCAGCACTCTAACTGAAACCAAGAAATATTAATTTTGATTGAGCAAATTCTTTCATTTCCGAAGCTCTCAAAGAAAGTTGTTTCTTGGAAGATGCTGGAGTGTGTCACAATACTTTAGAAGACTCCGCAGTTACGCATTCTCCAAGTGAGATTAGAAGCTTCTTCCGTTATTTTCAGTACCTGCTCACCGTCCATTCTTCCGCGATATTGAAAGCATCGTTAGAAGATCATCACAACAGGCATACGATATCAAGCACAACCAGAGAAAAAAAAACACACCCAGCATTTATTCCTTCATGTAGAACTAAGCACTGATCTTCGTTCAAACTTCAGTATAGTTCATGACTGGCAATGGTCTTTATTAATGTAGACTGCAATTTCAATTTTTAATTAACCATCTACATTAAACAAGTTGAACAGTATGTCCAATCCAATTAAGTTATTCCGTGTTGAAGGCAATAACTTGAATATCAGCTTGCATTTTCCTATATTGCACTTTCTTTGTGGTTTTCGGGGAACTTTTGTAATGTGTAAGGTAATATCGACAGAAGCCGGTACATCAGGCCTATCACGAACATAGGATAACCAATTATGCACATACAGACAAAATATGAAATTATAAAATCAAACCACATCGCTACAAGAAGAACATGCAAAATAACTCAGCACTTCTTTCGTTTTTTGTGCTTAGCCCATTGTCAAACACGTTAACCCAGATCGTTCTAGTACAAAAATGCCATCGGTGGAAGGACAATCTATAAGCATAAATACAATTTTGTACGCTGTTAATGATAACAAGCAATTCTAAACACTATTACATATAATACACGGAATCAGTTCAGAAACTGTCCTGACAAATAGTCTAGAAAAGCACACCAAAGCAACGTCGAAGAGAAACGAATTAATATAAACAACCAAGAATATCCTGTTATACAAAGAAACGGAGAAAAGAGAACTCAGCCAGACACAAACTAATATATTCTTCAAAATTGGTGACCCTGACAGAGAACATCGAACTCAGGAGAAAGAAAAGGATAGGAAGAAATATTACATTCTCATCTTAAAGCTAAATGAGTTAACAACACTGAACAGAAGAAAATGAGTGCAGTTAGAATATTTCAATCAAAATCGGATTTCATACAGACAATATTTATCACAAATACACAGAGTTTGAATTCTTCAAATTATCAAATAGCTATTATGAGGTTACAAAAAATTACACGTTTTCTTTTTCCTCGCTTATTAATTTCAGTCTATAGACTATGGTCAAGCTGGAGCATCGCCTTTATATTTTAGTCAATGAAGTCGGCTCCAGTATCTTGTTGTAAATTTGATCCTTATTCCATCGGACTTTTATTTCGAACAGCTAGGCATAGACACAGAGATACTGCCGGCTTACATCACACACATAAACGCTTTCATTTGTTTCTTGTGTCTTTTGTAGCTGTTTGATTTTTACAAAATAATCTATCATGCGTTAGACACCGAAAAGAAACCTGCCATTTTGCGTTAGAGATAGATGATAAAATAAAACAGAAATAAGCTTTTAAATCGACTGTTTTATTTAACCCCAGTAAGGAGCAAATCTTTATATATAAAAGTGAAGTTGTGTGTCTGTCTCCTACGATTTAGATTCCTAACTACTCCCACATTTTGCGGTGCAGTTTAACCAAAACCGGGTATCTTATAGTCGTGATTCATATCGAGCCCTTCTGGCTCTACGATGAGTCTACAATTTAAAAAAAAATTTACCATAATTTTTTCCCATTTTAATGCATTTTTTTGCTATTATATAAGGGAAATAACTCTCTAAAAATGTATTATTAAATCTCAGAGCGTAAAATGCTACAGTAACACCCCACTTTGTGGTTAGCCATATTGAGATGGCTATTATACTTTACATCTCTAAAAATGCTTATATATTTATTTCCCTTACAAACCCGAGCAACGCCGGGCGATACTGCTAGTTCGAAATAAAGAAAAATTATTTCATTAGTGAAAGCTTCAAAAACATTAAGAAATGTTAGAGCAAACGTTTTGAGTTTGTGAAGGATTTGACAGTGAAGAGATAAAACAAGGGTTTCAGACAGAAAGCTAAAAATTTTGGGGTACTCGATGAGTCGATACCACCAATCTCAGTGCTTAACAAGTATAGTAATTTACTGACCCCGGATTAATCAAAGGCAAAGCTGACTTCAGGAATTCAGGACGTAATAACTGGGAAGAAATGCCTCTGCGTATGTTGGTAATGGACCTTTTCCACGCCGCCGTCACCTGTAACAACATCAACAGCAACGACAATAACAACGACAACAATAATGATAATAAGCTTTCCTAATCTTGGCACAAAACCAGCAATTTGAGAGGAGGAGGAAGTTGATTATGATCCCAGTACTTTCCTGGTACTTGTTTTATCATCCAATGGAAAGAATAAAAGACAAATTCGATTCTGGCGGTATTTGAACTCACAAGGCAGAGAACCGGAAGAAACAACGCTAAGCATTTTTTTTGTTTTTTGATATAACGATTCTACTGCAAACTCACCATAACAACAACAATATAGATGATAATAATAATAATAATAATAATAATAATAATAATAATAATAATAATAATAATAATAATAATAATAATAATAATGATGATGATGATTTCTTTATTGGCCACAAGGGCCGACACAAAAGAAAAGGAACACTTCAAAACAAGGGTCAAGTGGAGCTTGCACAAATCTTCCTGTATAAAATTAAAACAAGTACAGTTAACAAAAATTCAACAATAAAATTCCCTAAAACAGTGAATCACCACCCGGGGACAGCCGCACGCACCTTGGATACCCCAAACCCCAGGGGCACATCAGCAGGTGCCTCTTTCTTAATTCCTCTGGCTTACAAGCATATGTTCAGAGTAGGCAACTGCTTAGGGAGTTAAGAGAACGAACACACAGTCCCGGATTACTCTGACTCACCAAAGGCTAGCTCTAGCTGCTAACCTATGGCTCCTTAGTTGATGTGAACTCCTATGGCAACGGTAAAAGTTCACCACTGTGGCCTAATTTCTATAAAATTTACTGGGAGACAGTACCTCCAATTTTTCCTTTACCTTCCTCCTCAAGTGGTTGATGAAGGCCTGTTCTGTGAGAAAAAGCCCCGTCCCTAGATCTTTCAGCCGCATCCAACATACAACCCTTGTCAGAAAGCTGCTTGATTGTCACTGTAGACGTGCCAGGGAGTCTAATCCATGAGCACTGAAAAAGAGCGTGTCAGATGGTTTCGTCGCCCTGCGTACATGGGTGACAGGGGTAGTTGCCGGCTTATCTAACAAAGCAGTGCCTGTATAGTCTATCGTTGATGGTAACGACCCACTAAAGCATTGCCAGTTCAAATAATTTTCAAAATTATTTCTTGGCATACTAATTTGATGCGACATTGTCTTGTATTTCTGATTACAATATCCGGTTTATTTTCTTCAATCTCCCTACTTGAATTGGCATATGGGTTCCCTTCTTATCCTTCAATACTTGTTTGGCGTATATTTATACCAATACTTTTCATTTAATATTTCCTTATTCTGGCTTAATTTGCAGTCTATGAAAACAAGTTCCATATAGGCGCAAGAGGGGCTGTATGGTAAGTAGCTTGCTTACCAACCACATGGTTCCGGGTTCAGTCCCACTGCGTGGCACCTTGGGCAAGTGTTTTCTACTATAGCCTCGGGCCGACCAAAGCCTTGTGAGTGGATTTGGTAGACGGAAACTGAAAGAAGCCCGTCGTATATATGTATATATATATATGTGTGTGTGTATGTTTGTGTGTCTGTGTTTGTCCCCCTAGCATTGTTTGACAACCGATGCTGGTGTGTTTATGTCCCCGTTACTTAGCGGTTCGGCAAAAGAGACCGATAGAATAAGTACTGGGCTTACAAAAAGAATAAGTCCCGGGGTCGAGTGTTGCTCGATTAAAAGGCGGTGCTCCAGCATGGCCGCAGTCAAAATGACCGAAACAAGGAAAATGAAAAGAAAAAGGAAGAAAAAAGAAATACCAAGAAAGAGAGAAGGTGTGAGGGAGGGAGGGAGGGAGGGAGGGAGGGAGGGAGGAGGCAAACAAGGGAAACGTTAAAACACCTGGTGTCAAATAAGTCAGCATTTATTCAGCAGCGCCAAATGGACACCGACAAAACGTCTCCGACCCACATACGCATCATTTCAATTTGAGATGGGTTTTATATTTCGTGTGTTTCCAAACACCCCTCTCTTGCCCCCCCCTCCCACATTTTCTGAGCCGTTTACTCTTTTACTCTTTTATTTGTTTCAGTCATTTGACTGCGGCCATGCTGGAGCACCGCCTTCAGTCGAGCAAATCGACCCCGGGACTTATTCTTTTTGTAAGCCCAGTACTTATTCTATCGGTCTCTTTTGCCGAACCGCTAAGTGACGGGGACGTAAACACACCAGCATCGGTTGTCAAGCAACGCTAGGGGGGACAAACACAGACACACAAACACATACACACACACTTATATATATATATATATACGACAGGCTTCTTTCAGATTCCGTCTACCAAATCCGCTCACAAGGCTCTGGTCGGCCCGGGGCTATAGCAGAAGACACTGAACCCGGAACCATGTGGTTGGTTAGCAAGCTACTTACCACACAGCCACTCCTACGCCTTACCATTTCTTACCATTAATGTACAAGACTTGGATCTCTTGTCTGTTCTTGAAAAAAAAAATGTCTGGATAAAACTAAGCAATCAGAAACACCGTGATTATTGTTTTCTGCCCATCCCTCATTTCTTCTGTAATTTCTTATAGCACTCTGCTTCCTACATGACTTTAATGGATTCTTGTAGACAGTATTTACAATTAACCAGTGCTTTCTGCATTCTCTGTCAATGCTACGACTTTTCAGTATCTGTTTCTCTTCCCTTCTGTTCAGTTTCTTCATGTATTGACCATGCAGGGACCATTTTTTGTACATTGTGTAGCTACATTTTAGCGTAGCAATTTTTAAAATATTTCTGTTTTTACTCTCTTATTTCACAGTCGTATATTGCTTCAATATTCATAATGTTTGCTGACAGCCTTACATAAAACGATATTTTGCATGTGGGTTTAGATATCCACTTACAGTTATTTGTATTCCATTATTTCTTAAATCATACGTTTCTAATCCTCTATTCGATAATTTACAATAGTTTTTTAGTTGCAAAAAGAAAATAATAACCAGTTTGTGTTGTTGGTAAATATAAACCTTTTGTGTTAGATTGCGGGGGAACACTAAATACAACATTATTTTACTTGCTTTCTTGTCTAGTCTTACTAATTTACTTAGCATCCAACTAAATTATTCACTACCTATAACTTCATAATGTTCTTTATAGCTCTGTTTTAAGAATTAATACTTATATGCAAGCATCAATGATATCATTTCCTATCATTTACTTTTGGATCTGTACGTTTACCTGTTGAACAGTGTCTAGCATAAGTATTTGTAAGTCTGTGATTGGGATAATTCTCTAAGCTTTGCTGCCCTCTCCAACATAACATTAGCGTTCGTCTCTTAAAATTCGCCTCGGTGCATTTTTTTAAAGCTCATTTTCATTGTTATTTCAACAAAAACAATCCGTGTACTATGTGTATTAGTATTTCCATTTCTTTCCAATCTACACCATTCAGTCTGAGATTGGTCTTAAATAAGCGAAAGATGATTATTCTCCCGTAGCATTCCTCATTATTATCTTGTCATGCGAAGCCATTGAAGAAAATAGACAGTCATTATTGCGAGAGAGCAGAATCTTTAAAGCGCTTAAGGAATCAACGATGGCCTCCAAATTGCTGATCTCAGAAACCATGTCTTTAGCAAATAAAAGAAATTATTATCATTATTTAGTGTCCTTGTTTTTATCGCGTGCTTTTTCACTGCACTACCGAGTGCAGCTCTGTGTGCCTTCAGGTGTTTGCTGCGGTTTGTTGTGGTCCTCTTATTTTCACTCTATTGAAAGTGCTTTACGTCGGATGCATAGTAGTACTATTATTTGGATGTCATATACGTTCGTAAGTCCTGGTGTTTTTAGCTACGTATTTGTATGTTTTTAATCACAACTAATGCACCTATTATTATAGGGATTGTTTCTCTTTTTAGTCTACACATTCGGGTTATCTCTATTTCCAGATCTTTGTATTTTGAGAGCTTCTTCGTTCCTTTTAGAGATACATTGTCATCTGTTGGTATTGATACATTGATTTAGAAAGCATTTTTTAAATCTTGGTGATCTCTGACAGCTATATCCGGTCTACTAATCTTGATATCTCTGTCTGTATGTATCGGCCAATGTGAGAGTAGGGCTGCTTTCACATGATTTCAGACCTTTTCTGGGCTGTGTCTATACCATCCTTTTTCTGTTGTTATTCCATAGTGTTGGCATAGCTTCCAGTGTGTATAGGCCCCAACTCTATCGCGTCTATGGATATAATGCTTCTTAGCCAGGACTGGGCGACCAGAGACAATATGATTTATTGTTTCTTCCTCATCATCACATATTCTGCTGTTACTTGTATGTTTCTTCATTATATGTTTTTTTGGTGATTTCTGGTGGGGGAGATTTTGATGTTGTAGTACAATTAAAAATCCTTCAGGCTCTGCTTTGAGTTCTGAGCTTCTTAACCATTGTTGGGATTTTGCTTTGTTTATTTCTTTTCTGTTTAGGTTATCCCAATGTTTATCATTGAAGGGCTTTTCTTGCCATCGTTTTATCATGATACTTTGTTCTTTTTTCAGTTTTAGTTTGGAATTCAGTTGTTTTACCGCTTTAGGTGTTTCCTGTTTTTTTCTTTTTCATAGTTTTCAGGCACTATTACTTCTTTCATGTATTTTACAGCTTCCTTGAACATAGAAAACAGTTTTTTGCTTGTGCTTTGTGGTTTATTGTATCACTTTTCCTTGCTTCTGAACTAGGTATTTTTGTAGTCCTATGGTAGTTATTTTATCATAGCTTTTTAGTCGTATAAGCCCTCTACTACCTTTAATTCGTTGTATATATAACCTTTCTATGTCAGATTTTGGGTGGTGCAGCTTAAATCCTGTCATTATTTTTTCTTGTTTTCTTGTCTAGTTTAGAGTCTAATTAAGAACATTGTAGCTGTAACTTATAACTGGGTTAGCTAGAATGTTCATATTTATTATCTTGTTTTTCGCATTGAGCTCTGTTTTAAGTGTTAATCTAACTAGTCTATAATATTTCTTTCTTATCTGCTCTTTCATTTGTGTGTTGTACAGTATTAAATCATTGATTCCTAAGTATTCGAATGTCTGGCTTTAGTCTAATATCTTATTTCATTTGCTTTATCTATTGTGATATTGTTACTCTTAACTAGTTTTCCTCTTTTCTAGGTTGCTGTGGCACATTTTTCTAAGTCAAATTTCATGTTTATTTCTTTGGTAAATCCATATTCTGTTGGCAGTACAGTTTCCAGCTGTTTATCATTTGCAGCATGCGATTTTAGATCATCCATATACCAGAGATGATTGGTTGTTATACCATAGCAGTTGTATCCACATCCAGTTCTGTTTAGCATATCAGTTAAAGGCGTCAAACTGAAAAGGAGTTGAGAGAGCATGTCCCCCTGGAATATTCCTCTTCTAATGGAAATGGCTTTAATGTTTAGGAGTCTCTCTATTGTCTGGAGCTGCAGCACTGTTTGCCTTTCATTCAAAGAATGTCTCATACAATTTTTGATTCTTGGTGTTACTTTGTTCATGGCTAGTGTTTCTAGGATCCATGTATGGGAAATACTGTCCAAAACCTATCGATAATCGATCCAAGAGCCTTTCCTTTCTTCTGGCAGTCTTCAGTTATGGATTTACTAGTCAAAAACTCATCTTTATAGCCATATGAAGCTTCTCTGGAAACAAGGTATTTTCTTATAGACGGTTCCTGCAATATCATTGCAGTTAATATTGTGTAATTTGCAAAGAAGACATTACACGTACGTAGCTGTAGTTTTGCGAATATTTTGCTTCAATGGATTTGAGAATTATGCTAGTTTTTCCTTTTTGTGAATCATTCAGTTTTTGTCTATGACTTTTTATCAGCATCTCATTGAACTTGTTTGCCAGCGCTTCATGTGTACCTGTTAAATATTTTAACTAGAAATCAGGAGTCCTGTCTTATCTTAGCTATTATTTCTTTACTACCCACAAGGGGCTAAACACAGAGGAGACAAACAAGGACAGATAAACGGGTTAAGTCGATTACATCGAGCCCAAGGGCGTAACTGGTACTTATTTAATCGACCCCGAAAGAATGAAAGGCAAAGTCGACCTCGGCGGAATTTGAACTCAGAACGAAACACCGCTAAGCATTTCGCCTGGCGTGCTAATGATTCTGCCAGCTCGCCGCCTCATCTTAGCGCCTTTACAATGCCTGGGTTACCTCTTCCGTTGTTATAGGTGTCCACAGTTGTTTAGGTGCTGTGCTTGTTATTTTAATACATCTTTTGGTGGGTGGTTCCTTCGCTGCTCACACCTCTTTCCAAATATCTCCCACTTCTGCTGCTGCTACTGGTGCTGCATTGATCTCTGTATTACTTTTATCAGGTCTTTGGTAGAATCGTTTTCGATTGAAGTTAAACTGCTTGTTTCGCTCAAAGAATCTTTCGCGTTTCCCATATCAACGGATACTTTGTTCTTTTAGCGAGATCTTGCTTTAGCTTTTCTTTTATCTCAGACATATCTTGTTTTGTTATTTTATATTTCTGTAATATTTTTCTTTATTTTTGTTTTGTAGCGTTGTTTGATGACTAACTTCATTGAGGATTGACAGATCCTTCTTTTTCTATTTTGCTTTCTGTTTTTCTTTTCTATTTTTATTTCTTTTTCTGCTTTTCTTTACATACCCTTTGCTTAGGTTGGGATACTCCTATTGGAATGGAATGGATTTGAGGGAGTATCCATTCTCCTTTTGGACCAAAGAAGCTGCTGTATATATTATTTTATTTCGTCTGGCCATATTGACATTTGCTTCTATTGCTGTTAGTTCTGTAACGACCAAATTGTATTTTTATTGCTATTGCAGTCTCATTATCAAGTTTAATTCTTGGGAGGTACATTCAGTTGTTCATACTGAGTTCTTTTGTGACTTTTATTTCCTTAATGGTACTCATTTTTAAAGCAACCATTTACATAGTTTCCGAGTTCATTGTCTCCAGTTCTTAGGTTTGCTCCATATTCCTTCTCGTTTATATTTTTCCTTTGTTGTTCCGGTTCCGTGTGTTTTGATTCTCATTATGCATTCCTAGTATTTTGGGTTTGTTGTTTTTCGTCACTTCCCTTATTTTTGTTGTATATTCTCTTTACTCTTTTACTTGTTTCAGTCATTTGACTGCGGCCAGGCTGGAGCACCGCCTTTAGTCGAGCAAATCGACCCCAGGACTTATTCTATCTAGTACTTATTACGGGGACGTAAACACACCAGCATCGGTTGTCAAGCGATGTTGGGGGAACAAACACAGACACACAAACATATACATATATACAACAGGCTTCTTTCAGTTTCCGTCAAACCAAATCCACTCACAAGGCTTTGGTCGGCCCGAGGCTATAGTAGAAGGCACTTGCCCAAAGTGCCACGCAGTGGGACTGAACCCGGAACCATGTGGTTAGTAAGCAAGCTACTTACCACACAGCCACTCCTGCGCCAATGCTATATCTATTTTCATGTTTTATATCCCTGTACTATGCTATTAATAAGTATTGTTCTACGGGTACTATTTGCGAACTATTACTATTGTTGTTATTCTTATAGTTGTTATCGAAAGCGACAGGCTGGTACGATCATTTGCACGCCGGGCAAAATGCATAGCGGCATTTCGTTTAACTTTCGAGTTAAAATTCCATCGAGTTCGACTTTGCTTTTCATCATTTCGGGGTCGATAAATTAAATACCAATCGGGCAACTGGTATCGATGTAATCGACGTAATTCGTCCGTCGAAATTGCTAGTCTTATACCAAAATTTGAAACCATCATCATCATCGTCCACATCATCATCGTCCACATCATCATCATCATCATCATCGTAGTAGTAGTAGTAGTAGTAGTAGTAGTAGTAGTAGTAGTAGTAGTAGCCAAAAACTTTACCATCATAGTCATCATCATCATAATCATAAAGTTTTTATTTACATTCTAGTTCGGCCTATCAAATTCTATTTATTTTGCAATATGCACATTTTCCCTTTTCTTTCTCGTATGTCTATTAACTGGGATTATATGAGTCGACGTGTGTGTGTATATGTATGCATGCGTATGTTTGCGTGAGTATATGTGTGTGCATATGCGATGGCAGGACTGAACATCACCGTTTGCTGTGTTAACAAATCTTCAGGAATGTCAAGACGTTCCTAAGACTTCATCCAAACCGTTAAAAAGATTGAAACCATTAAAAGTCGCTCTGGTTTGTCATCTCTAGAGAATGTTCCAACTCGAAACTCAATTACGCATACCTTCATACATACCATACATGCTTCTATCAATGCCAATATACGCGCTTGTTGTTCTACAAACATTCAAACATTGCTATGTAACCAATTCACACATGCGATATTTCACCACCAACACGCAATATACTCACTCGTGTTTGGTGTGTGATAGCTATCCTCATTTCATTGGCTTAGTGTCCAGCAGTCTTTTCTCAGTCAATTCTTCTGATACAATTCGGATTCTGTACATTTATGTTGTGGTCATTATATGTTCACTTCTGAAGTTTTGTGAATGTGTCTCATCGGAATTTTATAATGCTTTTTTGTTTCTTTCTCTCATTACTGTTGTAACGTTAGGTTTATTGGTTGCATTTCATATATATATATATATATATATATATATATAATATAATATATATATATATGAATATATATATATTATATATATATATATATATATATATATATATATATATATATATATATAATATATATATATAATATATATATATATATATATATATATATATATATATATATATATATATTGAAATACGGTGATTGTTCAGAAATACACAGTAATCTTTCAGATATACAAAATTGATATAAAAAACCTGCAGTGTCTCTACATTTTGTTTGTTTTTCTGTATCTGCAAAGAAGCATTCTATGTCTAAAAACAAAACAAAAAAAAAAAAGGAAAATATATTTTCACCATTCAATTTCAATGAAAGATATCTATCAGTTTCTAACATAGGCAGGTGACTAAATATCTTTGAAGAAGGAAGAGACAACTATATCGACTCCAGTGCTTGACTGGGTCTCATTTTATCGAATTCAGAAACAAAGAGTCATCCATAGCGGAATTTGAGCACACGACGTAAATGAATGTGATGTAATATGTTAGAGTATTTTCCCCTGGAGCTCTTGTCATCCTGTCAACTCACCAACTTTCATCGAATAGAAATACTGAATCCAGTTATTGCAACATTTTTCATCATTAATTGGATACATACATGTTGCTTCTAAAATCTATGCTTCTAGCTGTGTTTATTGGAAAATTATAATATTTGCTTCATTGTCTAACAGGAATATTTAACGATAAATGTTATTTCATTTCAAGAAAAAAAAAAGATTTTTTTCTGCGGCTGTAACTGGACTGAGTCGATTCAGCATTTTATAACATCTCATTCTAAGTCTATTGCTAGATTATGGTGAGAAACTATTGATCTAATATACCGATCACGAACAATTCCACATAGATTTTACCCCATCATCAGTCTACACATTTTGCTTAACTCATTTTCTCTTCCTTTTTTTTTTCTTTTTGTTTATTCGTCTGTTTCTATTGAACTATTTCTGCTACACACTACACCTGAATCAATTACTTATCCATTCATGTAACTGCTATATGCTATCTAAAGCTGTTGCAAAGATTTTCAAAGTCTCTGACAACTTCTTATAACACACACTTTGTGTGATAAGTAAATCACGTCGTAGTTTCAGTTTAATTCTTAGTTTAGCGTCGCCAAAGCACAGGTACTGCACATAAGAAGCAAAACACAAAACCTCCGTTTCTTATGAGTAATATACAACTAAAGCATTTCCGCTGCATACTGATACTAGCTTCTCACTTTCACTTTGGGGTCAGAAGGTTCAAACTGCTTAAATATATAAAATATACTAGCAGTATCGCCAGGCGTTGCTCGGATTTGTTTCGAGCCTTTAGAATTGGAATTTTCGAAAAGTAAGAATTTTGCATTATGTAGCTTGGTATTCTCTTTAAGTGAACATTTTTCTGGTTGATATACACCGAAAAATGGCGACACAGCAGTCAAAAAATCGTAAAAGTAGGGATTTTCAAAGAAAAAAAGCACCTTTTTTATGTAAATAATCTTTGGTGTTAACATGGTCTGATTTAAATTTTCTCTTCTAGGGAAGGAAGAGCATGCCTTATTCTATCATACTCTCAATTTTGGTCAACTTGTGCCGCAGGGTCTCGGAGGAGATAGTGTTAGTTGAAGGCTACCAAAACCTGCCATACACAGACAACTTCAGCTTTATATAGAGAGAGATTTAATGTATAAAATATATGTTGATGGATAGTTAAAAGACAGAGGCACTTTGTACACTGTGTGCTAAACATATAATTACTCTAGATGGTATTCAATAAAATGTAGTTCCGCTAATTCGATAATTAGTATTCCATTACCGGAAATGCAAGGTTATTAGAACATTGCAAGGTTGTAACAAATGGTAAGACTACATTTTCAAACAGTAGTAAATTATGCAAAAAACGACAAACGAAAATTAATGTAATTGGGTATCAGCATTTGCTTCTAGATTGGTTCAGATTTAATCTGAGTCTCATATGATTTGTTATGAATCTCGGAATTTAAAGTTTTAATCTAGTAAGAAGCAGTATGCTAGAGAATATATATTTACAAGCGGTCATGCAAAGTGGCATAATACCCTAGATGCTGCCTCGATTTTCAAGCCTGCTCAAATTACATCCGACCAAGAATTAAATTTGAGAAAATATAACAATAAAAATATATATTTACATATTGAATTCTCATTATTTTTCCCTAGTAATTACTTGTACAAATAACATGGTCTGATCAATAAGTATCCGGAATGTAGTCATAGTAAGGAACCAAAAGCACACAGAGTGAAGCTGCTTGGCATAGGTTGACCATGAACACTGCCGTCCATTCGCACTAAATTCTAACTTACTTCCGTTGCTTACAGCAATTCTTGGAAAGAAGATGCGTATCGTGTGATCGTTGCATTGACCATGGCAGAGAAGGATGAGCAGAGAATCTGCGTCAAGTTTTACCAAAAGCTTGGCGATACCAGCTCCGAGGCCTACTCAAAGTTTTTCAAAACGTTTTTTCATCATTCTCCACACAATCAAAGAGATCTTGTGCACCTAAAACTCAAGTTTCGTTTTGGTCAGTGGAAAGCGGCTTTGGCACAAACTTGGCAGAAACGGGTCTCATACACGAACATTCAGTGATAATGGACTGAACTGAACCGTAACTAATCGGCACATCCTCTGAGTAATCAAGGATGGTGACTGGGCGATTTCCCCTCACAGCTGCATGCACATCTGCGATGATTTTCTCAGTTCTGCTGGTTGCGGATATCCGTTGCGGGTATCCGTGGACGTTCGTCAATATCGACATTTCTTCTACCATCTTGGAAACGTCTGAACCGCTTGTACACTTGTAGGTTGCTCATACACACCTCTCCATACACTTTCCGCAACTTTGCGTAGGCCTCTGAGCAGGTATCGGCACTGACAACATTCTCTGTGTCGGTGAATGCGACGATCACACGCTACACACCTTCCTCCCAAGCACTGCTGTAAACAGCGGAACTGCACTAAAACGCTAACACTTAGTACACATGCACAGCAAAGGTCAAGGTCCATATTTGTCAAGCGACTTTACTGTGTGCTTTAGCTTCGCTACTATGGCAACTGTCCGGATACTTATTGATCAAACCTAGTATATACATACATGTATGCATATATACATACATACATACTTACATACAAAAATACCCTGTTGTTGATGCTGAAATTCCAATGAAGGAACCTTGAATCTAAGTTAGAAACCGGTTCTTTCTCTATTGGTAAGAAATTTTGAAATTCACTGAATAATGACATACATGCATACATACATACATACATACATAAACGTTTTTGGGAAGACAACCTCTTAGATGGTACACAACGTTTTTGGACTGGACGAGGTTGGCTGTCACAACTATTACAGCACCATAACACCATACTCAATAACCTCTTGCGAGGAATGAACGCTGACTTGATTTTGCTAAAACGTTTGACAAGATTGATCCTGAAATCCTCTATCACAGAACAAAGGATATTGGTATCACTGGAAAACTCAGAAAATGGCTCTTTGTCTTCGCAGTAGGAATTAATCTCTTGTTGCAGATGGTATTCTCTCTACAATGCCACCTACAATAAATGGTATAACGCAGTGCACGGTTCTAAGACCTTATTATTTATTATCACGCAACCCGGTGTGGCCTGGTGGTTAGAGCAGCGAACTCGCGGTCGAGCGATCGTGGGTTCGAATCTCAGACCGGGCGATGTGTGTGTTTATGAGCGAAACATCTAAGCTCCACGCGGCTCCGGCAGAAGATAAAGGCGAACGTCTGCTGACTCTTTCGCCACAACTTTCTCTCACTCTATCCTCCTGCATCTTGCAGCTCACCTGCGACGGACCGGCGTCCCGTCAAGGTGGGAAACCTATACACTAAGGAAACCGGGAAACCGGCCCTTATGAGCCAGGTGTGGATAGAGAAGGAATAAAAAACAAAAACGCAACCCGGTATAAGCCAACCTAACGAATTACGTTTGTGATACAAAAATATCGATGGCTATCCAAACTATAGAAGATGCAAACCAAGGTGAAATTTAATACATCAAAATTCTAGGTTCTTCAATACAGAGGGAATACACTCCAATCACAATATTTGACACAATATAACAGAATGGTTCAGAGCGATAATGGCATACGAGTCTTAAGATTAATCGTGCCAGTTAGTGTGTCTTACTTCAGCAACATCAGTAAACATACCTCTAAATGCAGACATCTCATAGGATCGATCCTACAAACCTTCGTTACAGAAGAACCGGTAGTTTTGCCTATTCCATGGAAAACTTTAGTTCTGAGCAGATTAGATTACTGCTCACAGCTTTGGTCGTCCAACTCATCCGGTCTCATAGAAGAAATTGAAAGGTTACAAAGAACGTTTTCCAGTAAAATAATTTCGATTAAAAGCTTTAAATGCTGGGAACATAATGTACAATAATATAACTAAGGAAACTCCTGGAGGGGCACGTTCTAAACGTTGTCATTAGAGAGAATTTCAATGTACGAACGAGTAGATTTTGTTGTCACCTTCCAAATACACCACCTTCGAAATCACGAGCAAAAGCAGTCTATTGCACCAGATTGATACTTAGAAGTCCACGATTCTTCAACTGCCTATATTAAGAAATCAGGAATATACAAGGGACGTCTACTGAAATATTAAAAAAAAAAAACACTTTCATGGCAAGTGACTTGATCTGAGTGCAGCGTGGAAGGTGCTTATATATATAAATATATCTGTTTATCTATCTATCTATCTATCTATCTATATATATATATATATATATATATATATATATATATATATATATATATTATATATATATATTTCGATAGGTGAATGAATTATACTATGTTTACCGTCAACATGGAAAATTCGATGAACCGATACCAGGGTAGCAAATTCACGTGAGAAACACGGTTGAAGCGACCTGTCCAAGGGTAGAAACTCTGGTTTCATATGCAGAAATATGTATTCATATATATATATATACATATATATATATACTATATATACATATAATATGTATATATATATATATATATAATATATATATATATATATATAATATATTATATATATATATATAGTCTATGAGAATTATCTAATACAGTTCTTGAAGTGTAAAGGTGATTTTAAAATAATTTATTTCTTAAATGTTATGAAATCTTATGGGGATGTTAATAACCTTTTAGGGAAGAAGGTTTTTTTTCTAGTATGTGAACGGTTTCGTTTAACCTTTAGGTGCCCTAAAACACGCGTGCCCTTAGAAAGGAAGTTGTTATTTTTGTGGTAGCGGTAGCTTAATTATTTCCGGTTTATATTTGTGTACATACGTTCACGCGCATATATTTATATATATATAATATATATATTATATATATATTATATATATATATATATATATATATATATTATATATATTATATATATATATTTATATATATATATATATATATTTATATATATATTTATATATATATATTTATATTTATATATATATATATTTATATATATATATATATATATATATATATATATATATATATATATATTATATATATATATATATATATATATATATATATTAATATAAATAATAAATATTAGGGAATATATCCAAATTTACAGGGAAAAAAAAATCAGATTTAGGATTAAATCCAATTTATAGTAAATATTATAAAATATTATTTGAGACAAAACCACTATTTTGCAAAAAACAAGGAAAGACTTAATCAATACATAAAATTTAATAAATAGTCAAAAAAACCGCCACTACAATCGTTTCTGTCTTGATCGACAATCTTCAGGTGGACAAAAGCATATAACGATAAAATCTCCCTTTGCTAAACCCTATAACAAACTTATATAGCAATCCCCCTAACCTAAACATTCACACACAAAAAACCCACACGTAAACCACAGACCAAGACTTATACACAAACCTATACTAACTTTAAACCTCTATACACCAAAAACCACTCCCTCCCCACACAGACAATTAACACATACATCCCAAATCCTAAATAACAAACCCAAATACACATTCACACACAAACACACACACACGCAAAACACACACACACAACAGATACATATGCTCCCTCACATATACGCATATACATACTCACTAAAACTCGATATATACAACAATATTTACATCCACACTCATACAGATAAATAAATTAATTATACAATTAAAAACTCACAACCAATCTCATATACATAAACACTCTTATGGATTATATATAGGTTATATATGGATTATATACTTATATTTTTTCATTTATACTTTAATTATTTAAAGTATTTTTTATATTTTAAAATTTTGATTTTTTAGATTGGAAGTCCACCTGAAGATTGTCGATCAAGACAAGAAACGATTGTAGTGGCGGTTTTTTTGACTATTTATTAAATTTTATGTATTGATTAGTCTTTCCTTGTTTGTTTTGCAAAATAGTGGTTTTGTCTCAAATAATATTTTATATATATATATATATATATATATATATATATATATATATACTTATGCGCGAACGTATGTACGAAATACGTACACTAACGTACAAAATGAATAAAATTGTGGAGGACGAAACTAACAGCAGAGCATTTAAGGCGTTATTTTGTTATTTCTAGAAACATTTTGAATTATTGGCTACAAGAAGAACTTGGCATATTTTCGTGGAATTAGTTTATTCTATTTGATTTCGTGTTTCTTCTTTGAAATTTCTTACTAATTAAACACAAGGGGAATTCGCTACCTTCTACTCCTGTTCCTTAATCTTCTCTGTCTCTTCATCGTCACCACTATAACCATCATCATCATCATCATCATCATCATCGTCATCGTCTTTTACCTTTTGTCTTCATCTTCTTCCTGTGTCGCATTACATCGTTCGTTTTTATGCTTGTATTATTTTCTCGAACTCATTCCCTATGCATTTGATTCTCGATTCATACATATTCATACCAATATAGAAAGAGAGATAGATAGATAGATAGATAGATAGATAGATAGATAGATAGATAGATAGATAGATAGATAGATAGATAGATAGATAGATAGATAAATACATAGATAGATAGTTAGATAGATAGATAGATAGATAGATGATAGATAGATAGATAGATAGATAGATAGATAGATAGATAGATAGATAGATAGATAGATAGATAGATAGACAGACAGATAGACACACACTTAAACACTAAAGCACACGCAGATATGTGCGTATATATGTACGTAGTATGTGCACATAGTATGTCTACATTTGCCTATATATATATATATATATATATATATATATATATATATATATATATATAGGGATGGTATTATTAAAATACCATTACAAGTGGCAAGCGAATTATTATCCGTACAGATAAATTAATAAAATTTATACATACAATACCAGATATGTACATATATACTCATGTAGTACCTTTGCGTATATATGTACATATCTGGAATTGTATGTATATATGTAATATATATTTAGTATAAATGAATGCATATATTATAGCTCTGCGTGTATGTATATATGTATGTATACATATATATGCATAAATATACGCATCTATACCAGTATATGTTTATAAATGCTTGTCTACGTATATATGTGTGTGCGTGTATGTGTGTATTTGTGTCTGTCTGTCCGTCTGTGTGTATGTGAATGTGTGTGTGTGTGTGCGTGTGTGTGTGTGTTGTAGATTTGCGCTTTTATGCCTGCGTCTGTTTCGGTCTTCCACTCATGTTTGTTGGTATGCGTGTACGTCTGTAGATATTTCGTTCTATACCATTTGATTTTAATTCGCCTAGCCGTAAGTCAGTGCACATATTAATATTCCACTTGTGTTTGGGAAGGATGAGACTTAAAAATAAGTTAATGTATTGGTTACAACTTTTTTCCATTACAGAGAGTATTTGCTACGTTTCGTGTCTATGAGTGTCTCTGTCTATTTTATATGAGTTTTTACTTACGCATGCGCACACAAAATACATACATACATATACACCCACACACACACACATAATATTATATATATTATATATATATATATATATATAATAAAATATAATATAATAACATAATAAAATATAATATAATATAACATAACATAATATAATATAATAGGCGCAGGAGTGGCTGTGTGGTAAGTAGTTTGCTAACCACCACATGGTTCCGGGTTCAGTCCCACTGCGTGCATCTTGGGCAAGTGTCTTCTGCTATAGCCCCGGGCCTTGTGAGTGGATTTGGTTGAAGGAACTGAAAGAAGCCTGTCATATATATGTATATATATATAATATATATATATATATATATATTGATAAACGGTAGATAACAAAAGAAAGAAAGAGACCTCAATATTATGTAAATAGAGGAAATTTATCTATACAATATGTTACATTACTCGGTAGTCAAGATAAAACTCTGAGTTTCAGATGCCGAAGTGGAAATCCACAACACCATCTCTTCGGTTATCTGGCTTTTGAAAACGTTATGAAAAAATACCGTTAAAAATGAAGGGAAATTACTCTGTTATAACTCTGCTTTGCCTGCGTACTTATACATCGCTCGCATTTTTCGTCATAAAAATTATATAAAAATACATAAAAATATATAAAAATATATAAAAATATATAAAATCTTCTTGGGACATAACACAGAAAGCATGTTCTATCCGTTTTCTTTAGGGGACCAAAAACGTAACAGAAATTTAGTCACATGTGGGCATGATCCGAAAAGCTCTGTCCTTGTATTTAGACATGTGGTAGGGTCTAAGCTGCTTTTCCAGATAAGCCATCTCTCCATGTCGCATAAACCGCACCTTCCGCTGCCGTTAGTATAGGGCTTACATCTGGCCAAAATCTTCCATTGTATGTTATAATCGACACCTTTATCTCTTAAAGACCAAATATGATTGGATAATTGTGTCGCTTTTCTTTTGTTCCAGTGCCTAAAGCTCAAAGTGTGGTTATTGAACCTGGCCTTGAAATTACCCTCTGTCAGGCCCACGTATTTCTTCGTCGAAACGGTGTCTTTAGTGGTTATAGAGTTTACGGTAGCTTCATATATGATGGTCTTGGACATGCAAGCTCCATTTAGCGGGCACAATTCTTTATTCCTGCATGAACAGCTGTTTTCTTCTTGTGTTTTTTGTATGTTATGATTGATTATGTTTTTAAATTGGTAGTTGAACTAAAACTAATTTTTAAATTGTGTCTATTAAAGAGTTTCCTATAAGCATGGTTAACTGGAAAATGTCTATCTATCAGTGCTAGGAAATATTTACCTATATTGAAGGCCACCTATATATATATATGTGTGTGTGTGTTTGTGTATCTGTGTTTGTCCCTCTTGCATTGCTTGACAACCGATGCTGGTGTGTTTACGTCCCCGTCACTTAGCGGTTCGGCAAAAATAGACCGATAGAACAAGTACTGGGCTTACAAAGAATAAGTCCTGGGGTCGATTTGCTCGATTAAAGGCGGTGCTCCAGCATGGCCGCAGTCAAATGACTGAAACAAGTAAAAAAAAATTTAAAAAATACACGCACACAATATTTTATTTAGCAAAATAATACCAAAGGTAATCTGAAGGCTAGAGTTTCGTACCAATGCACTTAATAAAGTTTGATAACAACTGTGACATTGGAAGGTACGTCTTCAATAACTCTTATTCTCGACTAATAAACTGTATGCCTACACATACAGATGTACACACTTATATTCACGCGGACACAAATATATTTATATTCAGTTTAATTTGTTAATGCAAGTGTTCATCCTACTTATGTTCAATGCGTGTGAGTTATGTGAGTTTTGTGGGGCGGGGGACTCCAGAATGAACAAATATGTATAATTGAATTTGTGAAGTTTACTTTAGTCTGTTTTTTTATGACCTCTTACATTGTCTCATATCCGTCATGTTGATCCTATATTTTTTTTTAAATGCATAAACATCTTCAATCCGTCTAAAAGCTGGACAAGTACGTTTCCTTTCAGAGTTTTATCCCCGACCATTTCTTTCTTCTTTGTAACGAAAGACCTATGACTGAGACATATGGGGACTAATATTTCTTCCATGCTATCTCTCTCCTTGATATTTCTATTATTTAGAAAATTTAATATTCAGACATTTCTTTTGTCTCTTTCATCGATACTGTTATGTATACAAGACACGACATATCAGTTTAATTGCATGCTTTGCTTTACTACTCTTCAATGACTATAATCTCGAATTACTGTTTGGCCTATTGCTGCTGCGTCTTGTGTCAGCTTCCCTCTAAATCAATAATGTGCCACATATTTTCTCGTGTTAACACTATTGCCATTTTCTATGTGGTGTTATTTATTAGACACCAAATCTTCTGTGGTGGTTCTTGTTGTTGTTGCTATTGTCGTCGTTGTGTGTGTGTGTGTGTATGTATGTGTTTACTTGGTTGTTGTATGCGTATGTGTACTGTCTAGGGTTAGACACGTACCTCTCTGCATTATGCGATGTGTGCGTATAAATGTGTGTATATGTGTGTACTATGTGGTTTTCCTGTTTAATATATGCTGTTAGTGCGTGTATACTGCATGGTGTTTGTGTGTGTATGTGTGTGCACAAGCTAATACAACACAGTGCACGCACAGACTAAGACTGTGTATCTCTAAGTACTGTGCGGTGTGCTTGAGTGTGTCTGTGTGTACTGTGCAGCGTTAGTATGTATGTATACTGACTGGGGTATGTATCATGTGGTGTTAGTATTATCACAAGCAAGTCTGACATTTTACATCATAGAAACGTCCACTACTTTTCTTTAATGTTTCAATATTTGAGGCGCCAGACCTGATTTACACTCTTTTACACTCCAGTTTGCTGGTCCGCTGTTATACGTAGGTGTCTGTAATATCACTGTCTGTTTTCTTCTTATTACTACCAGCCTATTACTAAGTGATTAATTTTTTAATTCAATTCTTACCTCTATTGTGCCTTGAGTAAATATTTAATAGCATTAACTCCTTTTGCCTCTGTTATTATTGTTAATATCTAGCCCTAGGTTAGCTTTGATAAAGCATGAACATCTTTTGTTTTGCGACTGAATGAATCTAGAACAAAACTACCCTAATATACAGCATCTCTCTCTATTTATTTATTTACTTATTTTCTTTTGAGAACTGTAAGGTGTTTCGGCTGATATTTTTAACAGAACTGGCAACTGATTAAATACATTATCATATGATGGCCTTGAAAAGATATTTTATCTAGCTGTGGAACAGCAATGCCCAGAGCATTTTAGTCTCCCATACTACTGAAAAGAAGGGAGGAAGTTATCTTTCCTTCATTCTGATGACCTGACACGATTGCTTAGAACAGAATGTACTCTGATTACTTTACACCTACGAAGGCTAAGTGGTGGTTTCAAACCGAGTAATGGATTCATTTTACAACCCAGACACATTTTCTGTCTAATGAATTACCTTTGCAAGGCATTGATGCAACTCTAGGATACAGTTGAACACACTTATCGAAGGTGTTACGCCAAGCTGTAGAAGTTAACGTAATTACGAAGGGAACTTCTAACCGACTTAGCCATGATTGCCACCACTGCTGGACACATTTGTTGTCTCCTTGATCATCACAACCATTGTTTTGTCACTAAAGCATGCTGTACCGCAGTGACAATGTTTTCGCCATTGCTATTCATTTCATGCACGAGGCATAAATTTCACTAATTGATATACAACTATACAACTATTATAACAACTAAATTAATACAGTTACTTTAATGTTGCTAACATGCATTCTTTTATGATATTTAACGGCCATCCGCCGAAATCAACAACGGATCTTCCATATGTATAGTCTCAATTTATAGTCTCAAAGTAGGATCAATCTCATCAGTTTTCAGTCTCACCACATTGCATTTAACCATTGAGTCACAAGCGGTTCTAACTCAAGATTTTGCAATGCTAACTAGCTGCTAATACAGTATACTGTTTTGATAATTGTGTTTTCTCCACATATTGAGATCGTTGGATGTCCTGCCGAAATCATTTATTTCTGATAGCTAATTTACAGGCATAGATGAATATCTATAAGTGATTACGATATATATGTAAATATATTTGTGCTTTTGTACCTCTGAGGCTATATGTATGCATGCAAAAGTGTATATAGTATAGTACCACGCACACACGTACCAAGGCGGCGAACTGGCAGAAACGTTAGCACACCGGGCGAAATGCTTAACGATATTCGTCTGTCTTTACGTTCTGATTTCAAATTCTGCCGAGGTCGACTTTGCCTTTCATCCTTTCAGGGTCGATAAAATAAATACCAGTTGCGTACTGGGGTTGATTTAATCCACTGGTCCTCTTCCCCACAATTTCGGGCCTTGTGCCTAGAGTTGAAAAGAATATGATACGTGTCGAATAGCTATCGAATGTGATCAACATTTTGCTACTTTTCATTTTCCTGTGAGGATTTGGACCATACGTATCACAGACCCATGCACACATTGACAAGTTTATTAGGACTCAGGCTCCACATTCTAAACTCTGACGGCACCTCAACAGTGAATGGAGCTCTAGAGAACATTAGATAGCCGTGACTGCACATTCATTCTGCCCTAATGAACGAGAAAAATTATGTAAATAGCGGCATTTACCAGTCATTTATGCGCGTGTGATGCCCAAACACATCAATGAAAGTTCCGCTGTCAACCTTGACATGCAACGGAAAAGGGAAAAAGTATTGAATTTTATTTTGACACAGTCTTGAGTGATATGAATGCCATTCAATAATCATGTAACACCCGTAGTATAACAACTTACAGAAAAATATGTTTAGAGACAAGACATGTGTATCATTTTCCTATGTAGATTTACATGAACTACAAATATATACAACTATACATACAACACACGCACGCACACGCACACAGATATATATATATATATGAAGCAGAGTTTGCGAGCGTATGTTCCTTATGCATTCGAAAACTTAGTTGCCGATTTTGACGTATGGTATATCAAAAGACTTAGTAATCTTTCGAGTACCAAATGATCTTTATTTTCATTTACATATTTGCAATACAAATAGTCTGTTTATAAGTCAACTCTCATAAATGACATTTTATATCCCGATCACCACTACCACTACGTCACATTTTCTATATGAGTGTGTATGGGTCTGTCAGTGTGTGTGTGTGTGTGTGTGTGTATGTGTGTTTGTACGTTCGTTACGATGACTGAGAAGTATATGCGTTTGTGTATGTGTCAGTCAGTATACATACAGTTTTGTGATGACTAACACACACACACATAAATACATCTAAAGAAAGAGACAGGTACACAGAGGGACAGACATATGCCTGGGATGTGCGTAAATGTATGTCTGTGTGTGCCTGTCTTAGTACATGTATGTGAGTGTACCACCCAACAGTGAAACGCACCGACTTTGAAAGGGTTTAATTTAGTTGTGGCCTGGACGTTGAACGAACAACAGCGTTCACTTTGAAGTACCGTTTTCGGATTTTCCATTTCATCATGGAGAGAGGCCGTAAAAACAGCATTAATGATTATCACTGCTTATGTCCTGAAATATTATTCTTGTTTTTATAACGAACATGAAAATTTGGCTGATTTGACAGCACTCACAACCCTTTCAAATATATCTGAAAAAAATATTGTTATATCATAAGAAATTCGAAAACTTGGCGAATTTGAAAGCCTTAGCGGCTATTTCAATATCATTAAAGAAATTTTATTCCAGTCCTTATAACCTTTTTAACGGTCCTCGTTTCCTCATCGTATTCCAAATCGGTTGATTCATTAGTAGCATTCAACGCCGCGCAACCTTTTTACTTTGTTAGTCAGTATTTTTTCTACAGCCTATAACCTTACATTGGATGGTGGGTTTTTTTTTTGCCAAATAGACACAGGTACTATATATTTGTTGTTGCTGCAAGTCTAAAAGTCATCTTCAATAGGCAGGA
>NC_042998.1:199463271-199473271 GCF_006345805.1 Octopus sinensis | reverse complement strand
GTGTGTTTGTGTTTGTAGAGCTGAAAAAGACGTATTTTCTACTCTTCTCCTCTGGAAGCCATCTACTCGCAATACCAGAGGGCGCACACTCTCCTACCCTGATGTAATCTCCAGGGTTACAGGCACCCAGCAACAGGACCTCCGTAATGCCATGATGGACCGTGAAGTCTGGCGTAGCATGGTAAATTCCATTGTCTCGACCACGGTCGAACAATGATGATGATGATTGCCCCCCCCCCAACATCGCTTGACAACCGATGCTGGTGTGGTTACGTCCAAGTCACCTAGTGGTTCGGCAAAAGAGACCGATAGAATAAGTACTAGGCTTACAAAGAATAAGTCCTGGAGTCGATTTGCTCGACTAAAAACGGTGCTCCAGCATGGCCACAGTCAAATTACTGAAACAAATTATAGAGTAAAAGATATATATACATATATATATATATATATTTACATACAATTATATTATTTTATATATAATGTAATGTAATATTATCTTTTACTTGTTTCAGTCATTAGATTGCGGTCATGCTGGGGTACCGCCTATTATTACTACATAAATGTTTTAAAATTTTCAAACAATATAGAACAACTGTGAAACAGCTTTATTGAATCAGGTAAAATAATTCTATAGACTAAAATAGTGGCCAGCAGCCGCTGCAGTAAATCGATCTCTGCACCTTTGAAATTTCGGCTGAGCGCTCTGTACCTTGTTTATAAAAAAGTTCTTAAATTCCAAACAGCTATGATATAGCGTTGTAAAAAATGGTATCTGTGTTCAGTACCCGTTTCGAACCACTGCAGCCTCTGCTGGTCACTTTTTCAATGTGTTTGGGTATTTTACTAGATACTCTACAGCTGTTTTCTTCCGATCGAGATTTTCTTAATTTCTAAAAATATGTCACTCACACGAGCTTTCAATGTATCTTCGTTTATAAACATATGATAGATATTGTAATATATACGAAGAGGCGTTCTAGCTAAATCTTGTCAAATCTCCGTACGGTTAACTATAGAAGTCTCCCGTGTGCAAATGACTAAAGCGTGTCATAATTTAGATGTGGCCCGGCTCTGTCAGAGTGGAAGAAGTGCAAGACCGAAACGCTTGCCTGAACTGAGTCCCTTCTCTGAAGACTTTCTGCTGTTCAGTTCTCTCCAGAGTTTCTTACTACTATATATAATTACATTATATCTGTCTATCTACATGTATATGTATGAAGCTATGGCTTAATTTCCATTTACAATCGTAATATTGTGTTTTATTCGAATACATGACATATTTGTTCTCGAGCCATACCTGGCTCATAAGAGTGAGGGAAAGTTGTGGTGAAGGAGTCAGCAGAAGTTCGCCATTACCTCCTGCCGGAGCTGCGTGGAGCTTAGGTGTTTCGCTCATAAACACATAAATCACCCGGACTGAGGTTCGAACCCACGATCCCTCGACCGCGAGTCCGCTGCTTTAACCACTAGGCCATGTGCCTCCACGAATACAGGACATAAACAAGTGAATACTGCTATAGCCATTTGGTGGTAAAAACCTCGCAACAAAATTGTTGACATTATAGCCTGTCAGGCATAATGCAGATGTAATTAAAATGCTCGGCTACACCATACAGGGTGTTGGATTGATCTTGCCCCATAAAAGCATTTTTAGTAGAACTGTCCGTGGAATACTCACCGTTTGAAATATGAAACAAGGCTCAACGTTTGAAATATGAAACAAGGCTCAACGTTTGAAATATGAAACAAGGCTCAACGTTTGAAATATGAAACAAGGCTCAACGTTTGAAATATGAAACAAGGCTCAACGTTTGAAATATGAAACAAGGCTCAACGTTTGAAATATGAAACAAGGCTCAACGTTTGAAATATGAAACAAGGCTCAACGTTTGAAATATGAAACAAGGCTCAACGTTTGAAATATGAAACAAGCTCAACGTTTGAAATATGAAACAAGGCTCAACGTTTGAAATATGAAACAAGGCTCAACGTTTGAAATATGAAACAAGGCTCAACGTTTGAAATATGAAACAAGGCTCAACGTTTGAATTGCACTTACATTCCACCGACAGACAGCTACACAGTGGTGTCAACCGGCTTTCAGCCACAAGTCATCTACAGCAAGTGTCTTTTGTCATATATAAGTGTTAGTGTGTATGCACGTATATAGGGGTGGGGGTGATATGGAAATGGCTTTAATTGTCATTCAGTAATTACGACACAACCTCTAATATGTATTTATATTTTCTTGGTTGCTTAAATGCATGTCACTGGCCAATTTCAGTTAATTTTCTCAGTCTATGTATATATATACACATACAGATAAACGCTCACATACACACATGCATACGTTCGCTGATGCAAACAGGAAAATAGGACTCTATACATGAATGTTTATCTGTGTGTGCGTCTGTATTTATGCATGTATGTATGTATGTGTGTGTGTATGTATGTATGTATGTATCTATGTATGTATGTATGTATGTATGCATGCATGTATGTTTGTATGTATGTATGTATGTGTGTATGTATGTATGTATGTATTTATGTATGTATGTATGTATTTATGTATGTATGTATGTATGTATGCATGTATGTATGCATGTATGCATGCATGCATGTATGTATGTATGTATGTATGTATGTATGTATGTATTCCAGATAAGATACTAGATGTGCAAGACAAAATGTCTAATGTCAATTTTTAAAATGTGGGATTATAGAAGTTTTCCGCGAAGTATGGATCTTCGTCAGGCCCAATTTATACCTGCCTAATGGATGATGAAAATAACAATTATACAGGGTAAGAAGTCATTGTTCACAACAGTAAAGAAGGATCATCGTCCAGAAAAAATAAATTCATATATATATATATATATATATATATATATATATAAAATTCTTTTACTTTTTTCAACTTGAAAACTGTCGTCGACGACTTTTCACTTTAGGTATCCTCTTTACTAATCATTGCAAACGAAGATTTTCACGTATTCGATACAAACCTGGAAATACACTTCATTGAGCACACGCAAAAAGTTCACACACGCGTACACACACGCGCAAGCACACCTTGTATGTACGTATATTTTCTTACATGCACATTTTCTCCTCTTTACACACTCATCGATGAGGATACAAGCGAGATTTCGAAACTATATTTAGTAAATAGAATCTATTCTTCTCTAGAGTTTATCTCTAACTTGTGTATGAAGATGAAAAGTTGTTCTTGGATATCTGAAGTTATGTCTATTACCCGCAATAATGTTGCACAAGTCAGAAGACAGAAAGATGAGGGAAAGGAGTATCCAGGACCGTTGAAGAGTTGTGATTGAGGTTTTGGGGAGATCTAACTATAGCGACACCATTGTAGTAGATGTTTCTTGAAGCACCCAGCTAACCTTCGACCTGTTATGCCAACAAACAAGAGACCACACTGTTAGGAAATATTCCAGTCGACGTATCAATGGGTCTATTTGTCTGACAATCGATATATATATATATATATTATATATATATATATAATATATATATATATGTGTGGTGTGTGTGTGTGTGTGTGTGGTGTGTGTGGTGTTGTGTGTGTGTGTGTGTGTGTGTGTATGTGTGTGTGTATGTATAGGGAGAGTTTACGAAAAAAATAAAAGACGAAGAGACTGGTGGTGTACAAAACAAACAGATGTATTAGTATAATGCTCAGGAATAGAAAAAGTCGTTTACATTTCGAGCCTACGCTCTTCTACAGAAAAGGACACAGAAAAAAAACAAAGAGAGAAACAAAGAGAGAAAAAAATGTGTATAGTGGCTAACAATCTATCACGGCGACATATATATATATATATATATATATATATATATATATATAGAGAGAGAGAGAGAGAGAGAGAGAGAGAGGTGGAGAGGAGAGGAGAGTAACATGGTGCTAAGAGAATTTACCTTAGGTAGATTGACGGAGATAGAGAGGAAAATACACGGTACTAAAAGAATTCATCATCGCTCAATTCATTGCTTTTTTAATTCGTCAGCCGGTCAATTTGTCGCCAGTATCAAAGTCAGTAATGTCTTCAGCAAATTTCAAGCGCTTCAAAATGTTTGTTTTCACTTCAAAACACTCACATGATAAAGCTAATAGTTTCTCAACTCAGTGAAGTCTAGTCAGGTAGCGAATCATTGTTGCGAGTGCTTCTCCGTGTCTTGGCTTGGTTTTCTTTTCGGCGTCACTTAAATAAATTAAAATGTAACGTAAATAAGTTCCAGTGGTATTCCAGTGATCATAATGAGAACAACGTCTATTTCAAAACACATTAAATTCCGTTACGAAGAATATGCTAATCACAACCAAATTTTAAGCATTTATCCACGGGAAAGGGACCTGCTGAAGCATGAAATACATCGATATCGAAAAGTACACGAAAACTGTTAAACAATTACATTTTTAAGAAATAAAATTTAATTGATCACAATCTTATTATTTTTTAAACTTATTTTTAGTATTTTTTTAAACTCAGAAATTTTATATTTCTTCATGTCAATTCAATCCATGTCCCACTTAATAAATCTGGTGCCATTCCGACTTTGGTGCTGATGACGAATTGACCCTATGACGATTTTAGCGACGAAGAATCGAAGGGCAACGAATATGTTCATATATGCGGTGTGTGTGTGTGTGTGAGCGAGAGAGAGACAGACATACAGACACAGAGAAAAAAACTAGCAAGTGTGTATTTATATGCATTCATGTGTGTGTGTGTGTGTGTTTGGGTTGGATCTGTATATAGGAGAAAGTGTGGCTACGTAAACACTTAGAAATAGGTAGGTAAGCATGCGTGAGAACCACATACACGCAGATATACATATATGTGTGTACGCATCTGTGTATGTATGGGTACTCTGGCCTGTGTGTGTGTGTGTGTGTGTGTGTGTGTGTGTGTGTGTGTGTGTGTGTGTGTGTGTGTGTGTGTACAACACTCGTTATTCTCAAATATTAACAAAGAGAGGATACTTCCTTTTCTCTTTACTGCTGTCGGTTTGAACAGACAAAATGGTGGAAGGAAATGCTCTGTCACATATTTCTAAAATGTTCTCAGATCGATATTGAATTATTGACTCAGATTAACTTCTAAATCATCAGATTCAATCTCTGACTAGAAATTAGTTTTTTTCCTTCAGTGACCACAAGTATCATCTAGAAAACCATTTTTAACTCGGGTCTGTTTACCGTTGTAAGTGCAAACATAGCTGTGTGGTTAACATGTTCACTTTATAGATCAGTCTCTTCAGGTTCGATCCCGCAACACGGTTCATTCAACAAGTATTTTCTGCCGTAACATAAATCTACCCAATACTTATTTATTTACTACCCACAAGGGGCTAAACACAGAGAGGACAAACAAGGACAGACCAACGGATTAATTCGGTTATATCGACTCCTGTTCGTAACTGGTACTTATTTAATCGACCCCGATAGGATGAAAGGCAAAATCGACCTCGTCGGAATTTGAACTCAGAACGTAGCGGCAGACGAAATACCTATTTCTTGACTACCCACAAGGGGCTAAACACAGAGGAGACAAACAGGGACAGACAAACGGATTAAGTCGATTACATCCACCCCAGTGGGTAACTGGTACTTAATTTATCGACCCCGAAAGGATGAAAGGCAAAATCGACCTCGGCGGAATTTGAACTCAGAACGTAACGGCAGACGAAGTACGGCTACGCATTTCGCCCGGCGTGCTAACGATTCTGCCAGCTCGCCGCCTTAAGCTACCCAATACCTTGTGAATGGGGTCTTATAGACGGTAATTATTCGCAAATTCAACATTAAAAATGCGTGTGTGCGTGTGTGTGTGTGGGGGGGGGTGACTTGCGTCATTTCTACCCTAAGCAGAAAATCTAAAATTTGGTGGTGGGGCTGGGGATTAAGTCGACTACATCGGCCACACTACTCACCTGGAGCTTATTTCATCAGTCCCGTAAAGATGAAAGGCAAAGTTTTTTTCTCGAGTGGTATTTGAATTCAGAACGTAATTCAGAGTGGTATTTGAATTCAGAAGATAAATGAAATGCTGGTAATTGGGGATTGGGCTATTTAAACAATCGTTAAGTACGACCGTCATTAAAATTGGGAGAGTGATTGAATGTTGATTAGTTGTTATGACATGGATAGTATCGACGTTGAATGTTTCTTCACACTACTTATGTCGCAGAGTGCTCGAAACTGTCATAGCGAATACGTTCTATGTATCTCTGCCCTTTTCCTAAGCCTCTACCAGTTAATTGGCGTAACATTGCCTGCCTCCTTTCTGCTTACACATTGAATGCATTAGAAGCGCATAAGAAAACACTGATCGGTTGAAGTTACGTCCTTAAAGATGCTCGATCGCTCCTTAAGCCATTGTTGGAGTAATTATCTCTCCTATTTTTTTTTTTTTTGTAAAAATACCAAAATGCTGCCCCAAGAGGGATGTAACTTAATAGGTTTCTCTTTGTGAAATGGGCTGACTGTGTGCAGTTAGTTTTAGAGTAAAAGCGGATGTAAAGCCCATTACACACGTCTGAGAGGATGATGTCTAAATCAGCTGCTTTGTGAAGCTGCATGTTACCTTTTCTCATTGTAAACAGTTACGAATCTCATCCTAATACTTCTTGGTAGACAATATTTTTCTTTCTTTTTTTGAAGGCATTTACCAAGAAAGAGAGTTTAAGAAGGGTAGAAATAACGGAAAGTCTTTTTAAAGCGGAGTTAATGAGCAATTGCGCACACTGGTTAGCAAATATTTAAACTGTAAATGGTTTATTTTTGCAAAAGGAAAGTAAGCGAAAACCGAATAGTGGCTATGACCAACTTACCATGAGGGAAGTAGGTGGAAGGCAGAGTAATCTAATGGCTGGATGTGTTACTGAAATGTGGGATTCACGGCACTGTCCTAACCAGGAGGACTTCTAAGAAAATTTTCAAGAAGGTTGCTTGCTTGTAGGAGCGAATGGGCGGGCTGTTTGCGACAGAGAAATCGATCCCGTAAGTCAAATAACCCGGAGGGACACATGAACACGGGCATAAGGGGATAGCTAATTGCCCGAGGTCACGAGAAAGAGGGTTACCCAATGGAGATCGTACCACGGTCGAACTGCAATAAGTGGCTGACCCGTCGAGAGGAACCCGTTAACGCCAGTCTGCCTTTTCCCACAATGTGAAATGCGTAATTCTGTAGTATAATGTAGCCCAGGGCCTCCTCAAGGAAAAGAGGGCAATGAAAGGTAAGACATACATCGGAAGCTGGAAAGTGGCCTGCCCCTGCTATAGGACGTTCGAGGGTAACATGTGCGCCGTAGCAGTCGTAAGTAATGTTTTAGAAGCGGTCTCACCACCGAGTCTAACCTCAAATTAATTATCGCGAGAAGCTACCGGAAATCCCATGAAACATCAACATATAAATACAGCAATTTTTTGCTGATTCCATACACAGTGTATCGAGCTAAGTGCAAAATAAATCCGTACATGGGCTGACTGCATTAACTGAGTTCAAATATTGCCCTGACTTCGGTCCACTTTGAATGCAGTAAGCAAAAACGCAGTATTTTCATTGTCGAAGTTCCAAGGGATTTCCGGTACTTGCAGTCAGTAAGTGGATTTCAAAACCTTGATGTGTTTTTCAACGCGGAAACGCAGAGATCGCCGTCTAGGAATGAACAGTGTTTAAGAATGGAATTGGGTGCTCAATTTTACACATTGGATTTGGCAAGAACTCAAAAGTTAGTGCTCCAAATGGCGTAGTTTAGCGTTAGTATGTTTGAATAGTATGTTTGAATAGTATGTTTGAATAGCGTTAGTATGTTAGTTATTATGTTTAAATAAAAGTTTGGCAACGGAAGTTTGTAACGTAGTAGTGCACTGAGCCCCGGCAAAGGATGACTTTTGCTTAATTAAGTGCGCCAAAAGCGTGTCGATAGAGGTGCAAAAAAGTGATTATGCACGCCTTGTCTCTATCCCCTAAGTAGCACCATACGCAGCAATTAAGGCGTGAGTATGGTTAACGGAGAAGCTATTGCAAGTAGTAATAGGGCTTCAAAAGCTTTGACGTGATTTTTTACAACGAACCACCTCTATGGCTCTCGATTAAGAACGCCTGTTGCTCAATGTTACGCATTGGAACTTTCAAAAAGTATGGAACATGGGTTCTTTTGCTGTCTTCCTTCAAAGTAAAACGTGTAACGATGTATTGACTAAACGTTCGGCAACTGGTATTTTTAAGGTAGCATCACATTGAACCCTGGCAACGAAAAGGTAAGTGCTTCATTTATTGGACGAAATACTGTGTCAAAAGGGTAGCTAGAGGTGCAAAACGTGTTAGTGCATGAACCTTTTTGCCACCCCCACCCCAAATAACACATTTACGTGTAAAACGAAGCAATTAAGGCGTGAACAAAAGTTCAGCGACACATGTGCGCATAAGGTCACTTTATGTGTATGTTCCCGATCATGCGTGCAGGTCGCGGCGGTGAGTTCTTTGGTCTGACCTTTTGGAGTATGTGTATAAAATTTGAGGTCAATCGGACATTGAATGTGGATTTCTATAAAAAAATTAATGTCTACACACAGAGACACACTGACCACACCCACAACAAACAACACACCACACACACACACACACACACACACACACACACACACACACACACATACACACAATAACTCAATTTCATAAATATAGAAGAAAATATATATATAAAGATGCAGCACGGATTTTTGTCAGTGAACAGGTCGCGGTCTTATAGCGACGAAAATATTTTGACATATTAAACTTAAATGTTGAAGTGAATCGAACGGTTTTTGTGTGTTTCTTAAATGGCTTACAAACATCTTCCACGCTGCAATTGTTTTCGTTTCAGCACACGGTCTCAGATCAAATCACTTGCTATGCAAGTACATCTCCGTGAGATATATATATATATATATATATATATATATATATCAAGGATTTAATATAATACACAGAAAAATTAACAAATATTTTTCCGTTTTTTATATTAAATCCATTAAATCCATTTATGTAACGCATCGCACACCTTATAATCTTTTTCCTATATATATTTATATATATATGTGTGTGTGTGCGTGTGTGCGTGTGTGTGTGTGTATGTATGCATGTATTATGTATGTATGTATGTATGTATGTATGTATGTATGTATGTATGTATGTATGTATGCATGCATGCATGTATGTATGTATGTATGTATGTATGTATGTATCGCTCAGTGTGAGTCTGCAACAAAGATGATCTACGGATATAGATATTTACAATATGCAATAACTCTGTTGGTAATTTACAACTATCTACGTCATTATTCAACTATTGCAATATATAATAAACAAGTCGGTTACAGGTGAACCTTGAACTGGACAAGATGCTAATATAACACTGGTAATAGTAAAATTCTCATGGAAAAACAATATTGTTACGTATCTTTGAACAATTGGTAAATCAAAGTAATATGGGGTTCCTGATTCTTGTTTTGCACAAACAGTGATAAAATCCAAGTAACCATGCTGATCTCACCACCAACTTTCTGAAAAAAAATTCGCTCGACCTTTTCAATAATGTTAAGAAAAATATAGAAATCTCTCGTTTAAGCGCTGACATATTTCTTAGGTTTTAAATATATTCAGATAAGCTGACAGCTTACATTGATACTACTGTTAAAATAGAAAATGGCGGACATAAATGATAGCAGATAAAGTAATAGTGATAGAAAGTAAATTTTCAATATTATTTTGTAAACATATATATAGGAATGTAAGATAGAATCGTAGAAGAGCTCACTTGTACATCTCACATTTTAATAACTTTCTGACAATGTAAATGACCTTTGGAATAAGCACGCTTGTCCTCATTGACTGACCATGAGACAAACAAAACTCACGTGAAAATATCATGGGTCACTACGTACAATTCAAAGTGGCTCTATTATGGGATAAACTTCATAAATCATTTATAA
>NC_042998.1:199448271-199458271 GCF_006345805.1 Octopus sinensis | reverse complement strand
TTCCGTCAGTTGGTTATCGGTACGGTGTTGCACCCTGTTTATACATATATATTGGTAGCTGAGGGAGCAAACCACTACTATCCCCTGGTGAACCCCTACCATCCTCGCGATCCTGGTGTCTGCTAGAGGATGGTAGGAGTTCGTACCCCCTGCTAACAATATATATGTATATACAGGCTGCAACGCTGCACAAATAGCAATCTCATGGAATATCTGCCTGGGGCTAAACTATTAGTAACATGGAACAGCCACTTTGATATGGCGATTAACTTTCCTTATTTGTATAGTTACTGCTCTGATCTCTTATTGAGATTTTACATCTAGCTACTTTGCTTGTTGTAAATCAGTAACCAATAGTTACTTTGTATACAATATAAAACCGGCTGGAGAAGACCCTGGCTCTATTGTTTTGGCGACGAAGTTTTCGCGACTGAAGATGATCCAACCGGCTTGAAATTGAGTCAGTCTCAGTTTCTGTTGTCTAAAAGAAGAAGGTAGGGGTTCGCTCCTCCTGCTAGCAATATATATGTACAGCGCCGCACCGACAACTAGCTAGCAGAAGTTCTGCCCCGAGTTAAACTAGTAGTGACGAGGAACAACCACTTTGATGGGGTGATTAACTTTACTTGTTTTATATATATATATATATATATATATATATTATATATATATATATATATATACAACTTATAAACCAGGGCAAAACAAAAAATTCTAATGCTAAATATGCCGAAATATAGACTTATTCGTCAATACCATATAATTTATCACTATAAGCACGTGTCTTGAAAGCAAGCCGATAGAAATTTCTAAAACAATTTCGTAATTACCGGATCGGTACCAATTTCTGAGTTAATTTATTTAGAATTTTCTCGTCATCAGCGATAAATTCGTATTTATCGCTGATGAGGAGAAAATTCTAAATGAATTAACTCAGAAATTGGGACAGACCTGATAATAACGAATTTTTTTTAAAATTTCTATCGGCTTGCTTTCGAGACACGTGCTTATAGTGATAAATTATATGGTTATTGACGAATAAGTCTATATTTCGGCATATTTGGCATTAGATTTTTTTCTTTTGCCCTTGTTTATAAGTTGTTTATAAAATTTAACCTTTAAAGGTATTTTTTTAATATGCTGGCCATTGATAAAGTTTTTTCGAAAATTTTTTATCCTATATTATATATATAATATATATATATATATATAATATATATATATATATTATATATATTTATATGCATACAGACATATATATATATATATTGCCCCAGCATGGCCGCAATTTAATGACTGAAACAAGTAAAAGATAAAAGATATATGCATAGTTGATTTGGTTGGCAGACGGAAACTGAGAGACGACTATGGCCTCCACCCGAGGCTATAGTAGAAGGCACTTTCCCAAAGTGCCACGCAGTGGAACTGAACTCGGAACCATGTTGTTTTCAAGCAGACCTCCTGTAGCACAGCCATGTCTGCCCCTATAGAAACTAGACCACCACCTGATGTCGAAATCTGAAATCTATGCATATATATAAACACACATACACAGAAACACACACTCATTCACACACATACGTGCACGCGCACACACACACACACCCATACATACATACATACAGGTCCATACTCTTGCACATTGATACACGCAAACATGCATACTTACACAAATACAAACACATACACACATAAGTATATTATTTTACATCTAGTGTTCTATACCTCGAAAATTCAATCCTTCGTATTTATTCTTCTCGATAGAAATAAGTGTATTATACACACTTGCATATTCATTCCTACCTCATACAATTTCTTGATGTGTGGAACTCTTCATAATACATTTTGAAACTTAGAGAAGCAGTTTTCTCGTTTTAGTAATCATTGAATTGTTTCAATTAGACTCAATATTAAATCGTTTAATTTCTTTGCAGTTTTCTATAAAATATCACGCAATTATCTATTTCAAACTACTCTAACATCATATTACACCTCAATATTGAAACACGAATCAATATATAAATATACACACATTATATATATATATATATATATATATATATATATATATATATATACATATATATATATATATATATATATGTATATGTATATATATAAATACATATATAGATACACACACACATATATATATATATATATATTATATATATATATTATATATATATATATATATATATATATATATATATATATATATATACATATATATATATATATATATATATATATATATATAGTCGCCATACTTAACTTTATATGTTGTTGTAGTTGTAATATCAGAGAAGAGATAAAATACTTTAATATCATTAAACCATCACTGTTGACTTTGTTTTCAACTTTAATATAATAAATTCATATATTTTCTCTCCTTGTAGAATAACTTTCCCCATCACATGATAAGTACCGCTGGTAAATCTACAACAATACACTGATGCAAAGATTACAAATGTTAAGATTCAAGTACTTGAGTAATCTTTATATATAAAAGTGAAGTTGTGTGTCTGTCTCTTACGATTTAGATTCCTAACTACTCCCACATTTTGCGGTTCAGTTTAACCAGTTTAACCGGGTATCTTATAGTCGTGATTCATATCGAGCCCTTCTGGGTATTAGCGCGCGTCTACAATGAGTCTACGATTTAAAAAAACAATTACCATCAATTTTTCCCATTTTTAATGCATTTTTGGCATATATAAGGGAAGTAACTCTCTAAAAATTTATTATTAAATCTCAGAACGTAAAAAGCTACTGTAACACCCCCCCCCCTTTGTGGTTAGCCATATTGAGATGGCTATTATACTTTACATCTCTGAAAATGATTATATTGTTATTTCCCTTACAAACCCGAGCAACGCCGGGCGATACTGCTAGTCAGAAATAAAGAAATAAATCTTGAACGTAACAAATACGTTGCCCGAAAGTGTTTTGTATTATGGTGAGAAAGGTTTAAGGATGAAAAGCTAAATTACAAAATGTGCTCTAACAACTCTTTTAACATGGCTCACATATACTGTATCTTCATTTCCCACCTCGTAATCATATAACTTTTCGGTCTATCCCCATACATTATGTAATCCGTTATATGTTGTTTTTTATTATATATTTGGAAGAGACTGGTTGCAGTAAAAATAAGGAATTAGGCATTTTATATGTCATCAAGCGTTCACCGCCCTCTATCAGTCGAGTGATGCCACCAGTGTAAGTTCCACTACAGTGGTGCCATAATACTACAGAATAAGTGTTATGGTGTCTTTGGGGAAACTCGAGGTATCGACGACAACGAACTAGCATATCTGTTCGTGTTCGAGAATGACTTTTGAGCCGGAGATAAGTATGAATAGCTTCAAGAAATCCTTTACCCACCGAGTCGCACGAACAGTTCGAGATGAAAAATATAGGCAGAGAAGTACCATCAAGGACTTTCCGAAATGCAGTCAGAGCAGCGAGACCGTATTGTACGCAATCGCACTGTACTGGAGTTCTGCTACCAAGAAGTTATGTTGACAGGTATTATCGAGTTTAGGGCGGATCCGGCTGTCGACCGAGTCCATTATAAAGATCGACTCTCACCACCATCCTTTTATAGTGCTGAGTAGGCAATTTGCATCTGTTTGATGACTGTAGGGTCAGAGACTTTGTGCTGAAAGCTGTGGCACTTTTTCCTATCAATGGAAAAAAAATAGAAGGTAGGGATTTCCTCCTATGAATTTTTTAAAAAGCAGTTGAGTGTCGCGAAAATTGCTAGAATGAATAGAACTACGCTCAGCGTGCACGTATTGACCGGAGACGGTGCCCATGTTCTTGTTGATAGAAATGATCTTCCATCTGTGAAGTTCCACTGGACCTACTTGAAGGTTCTTGTAAACCAGAAAGTCTGTCGTCGATGTATTCAGTCACAACAATAGCGATAGTAGTGACGAAGCCATAACCGCGGCAGAACACAAGCCAGTAATACCACCATCAGCTACAATTGGAAAGCTTCCTATGCGGGCGTATTCTCCCGAAGAAGAAATTTGGGGCCTCTCGCTAGAAGATAAGCGGTGAAATTAGAAGATACTGTACGATTTAAGAAAATTAAAAACAAACGAGCAGCTTTTTTCCCCTCTTTCAATCCAAATTCCTTCACGCTTTACAGGTACCAACACAGACATATGCACTCAAGGAAGCATACTCATACACCTGTCCGACTCGGAGCCTACTGATCATAACTCTGGTTACGAAAAGTCTCACCCAGAAAAGCAAAAGAAAATTTTAAAATATCAAAAGGAAAAAGAACAAAACACAACAAACATCACATCAACCTTAAACGATACTAAATTTACAACGACAAATACACCTCCACTCCTATCGTCTCCACTAACAGTAACAAATAGAATCACACAAATGAAGCAACAACGAACATACAAAAGTCAGGAAACTCAAGTCCAACACCAACTAGAAGGAAAACAAGGACAATAAAAACAACTAAACATTCAGTTCTACCCAAAACAACAGCAAATTGCACGCGCATTCAGCTTTGTGCTAGTTTTGAAGAAAAAAATAAGGAACTACTACCTTACATTGTACAAAGCGTAGACACAGAAACAGATAGAAGATGGTTTTCCGTATGATCTGAAAGAGATAATGCTGCCAATAGTGGTTACAGCAAAATAAGAGTTTCTCGTATGATTTTGCCAACCTCAGCATCTCGGCCTCAAACCGGCTATTTCGGTGTAATCCCTAGAAAAATGACACATATGAGGGATTTTAATATACCCGGTTTTCTTACGTGAAAAAACATTAGGGCAGATCAATCATCATCACCATCCATCAGTATTATTATTTTCCCATACGCCAAAAAATCTCTCATATTCACTAACTTTAAGGCGGCGAGCTGGCAGAAACGTTAACACGCCGGGCGAAATGCGTAGCCGCATTTCATCTGCCGCTACGCTCTGAGTTCAAATTCCGCCGAGGTCGACTTTGCCTTTCATCCTTTTGGAGTCGATAAATTAAGTACCAGTTACGCACTGGGGTCGATGTAAACGACTTAATCCCTTTGTCTGTCCTTGTTTGTCCTCTCTGTGTTTAGCCCCTTGTTGGTAGTAAAAAAAAATATTCACTAACATACGAAACCAAGGGACATAGCATTCAATGGAAAATATAAACACATAGCTTTCAATGCAATTTTCAAGCACACAGCGTACTTCATGGATGCTACATTAATTTTCACTGCTGAATTTCACCGTTTGGGTAACACTACGTCTGATCTTTATGCCCGAATTTATAACCAATTTAAACGCCCAACCGTAATATGGCAGAAGCCATGGCTTCTCACCTCCAGATGGGAACGCTTTTAGAATTCTCTCTTTCATTTAAACGTCAGTATATTTCTATGGAAAGCATATATTTTCAAAGACATCAATTATGAAGAAGCACAAAGGTCTGGTCACATTCCTCTGATATAGCGCTTACGTATTTATCAGCACTAACGGACTGTTAAATCGTATATGACCCACCACTTTTCTGTCGTTAACCTGAACTGTATCTGGTAAATCCTTGAAATCGATTGAGAAATGCTATATCATTGATTTAAATTTTCCATGAAAGTAACATAAAACAAAGAAAATATCAATAAATCTTGTATTAAACCATGAACATTTCAATATAAAGGGAATTCTCTTTACTACCACCTAAAGTGAATATTTCATGAAAACAGTATATATATAATAGACATACACAGACACACACATACACACACACACTCACACACACAAGTATATATATGTATATATAGACACATACATACACACGTAAATATCGTTTTTTATTTACTTCGAAGATATGAGATTGTACCTTCAAACAGATGTTATTATATTAGGAGTGTAATTTTTACCATTAACACACTCACTTTATTTCACACCTCAATGTCATTAATAATAATAATGATAATAATAATAATAATAATAATAATAATAATAATAATAATAATAATAATAATAATAAAAATTGAAAAATATAGCATCTCAAGTACCAGTGATTGTAGTGACAGTACCAGTGATTGTAGGATCTCTAGGAATGATAAAAATAAAAGGTACTGAAACCTATTAAAAAATGATACCAGGCTTACCATCCCTACAGGAAGTGCAAAAAATCATATTAACTGGAACGGCTCATGTACTGAGAAGAGCATTATCGCTGTGAAAACAACATCCATTCATGAATTTATTTATTTATTTTTAAATACATATTTTACAAGTGAATTTGCGTGTGTAATCTGGGAATGCATACAATGAGCTTCTTTGTCCTAGTTGTACGGAAAACACTCGACGAGAAACGGAAGAAAATTTGGAGAAAGAAGGAAAAATAATAATAATAACTTACTGGACCCCTGAAAATTCACGGAAAACATAAAAATGCAAGCATCTGTAAATTGGGTGCTGGTGCCATGAGAAATGTTTCTATATTGTGACACTTAGAGGAATATCCATTATTGGCTGTGGACCTAATATATAGGATACGGTAATTAATTATATTGTAGGAAAATAAAAGTAACATCCAATACTTGCTGTGCTTATATTTCTACTCTGAAAATACTGATAAAGATTTATAGACACAAAACAAATGCCACCTTCCTTTCAGTCACCACTCACTCTCTGTTTCACAACCACTCTGTCCCGACTCTATCTCTCTCTCTTTCTCTCTCTCTCGGCTTACCGCTCACTTCGAGTATATCTCCTCTGCTTAACACCTTTTATTTCTTCCTCTCTCTTCAAGTGTAGAAAAGTAACAGTAATATCCACAGGTATTTTCTGAAAGACAGAGGGAGAGAGAGTGTATATATAAGAGAGAGAGTACTCAGCCACTTGCGCGTTAATTTTATCCTCGTGTGGTAATGAAAAGTGAAAGTAACATCCAATATTTGCTGTAGTTATTTGTCTTTGATTTACCAATGTGTCTATGTATCTACTTTTCTTTCGATCTATATATCTACTTTTCTCTCGATATATGTATCAGTCTACTCTGAAAATACTGATAAACAGTTCAGTCACCACTCACTCTCTCTCTCAGTCACTCTTTCTCTCTCACTCCCTTTCTGTCCTTCATGTCTCTTGTTTTGTACTTCTCTCTCTCTCTCTCTCTCTCTATCTCTCTCTCTCTCTCTCTTTGTACCTCTCCCTACAACCTTTTTACCTCTTCGCTTGAAATGTGACACACACCACAAGTACGTACAAAATCAAAGAAAACTAAGCGTTTTAATTTCATTGGTGATAATAATAATAATAATAAGAAGAAGAAGAAGAAGAAGAAGAAGAAGAAGAAGAAGAAGAAGAAGAAGAAGAAGAAGAAGAAGAAGAAGAAGAAGAAGAAGAAGAAGAAGAAGAAGAAGAAGAAGAAGAAGAAGAAGAAGAAGAAGAAACTGGTAGGAACACAAACCACTCCCAGTGCTTGAAAATGATCACATCTCACTCCTCTGGAACTTCACCATTCAAACTGACAGAAAGATAGATGCAAATAGGCCAGACTACAAACAAAAATCATGCCCCCTCATTGATATGACTGTTTCAATCGATATAAACATATCTGTCATGACCTACCAAAAACAGAGCAAGTATAAAGATCTTGAAATAGAAATTAGCAAGATGTGGAACCTGAAAACTAGAACAATACCTGTTGTGATAGGTGTTGCTTCTCGGTGAGCATCCGGTCCTCTTTTCAGTGGTGAAAAAATCATGGACATAGAAACATAGTAATTGCAATAATTATATTTGAGATAGTAAACAGAAATTAAGATAATTGTGCTTTTGTATGTGTGTCCGTCCGTCCATTTCATCAAGTAAGTCTAGAGCTTTCTTAGTAGCATGTGGGTTGAGAGAGATACGCCTGCTCGTCCTATTTGCTCATATGGCCGCGTACATGTTCCCAGTTTCTCCGGTGATTCGCTTTAACACATTAATGCATGAATACGATTTCTCTGTAAATCCCTCACGCTTTCTCAATGTTTTCTTTTGCTGAAGAAATATTCTTATACTAAAATAATATCTTCATGCAAAACAAAGAAATGGTGTTTTCGGACTTTCAGCTTCAATCGTTTCTCTAAATTATGGTTGAAGTTGGTAGCATATGGTTGAAATTCATAACTTCAATGTAGTTGTGCAGTAACAAACTATGTCTAAGTTTTCTGTCGAACATCCACACTGAATTTTAAATTCTAAATACTTTAAATGGCTTGATTATTTCATATCGTCTAATATTCTAATGCAGATTTTTTCCACCAATCTACATACAGTTTATATGTCTACTTCTGGAGGCCCCCGCTCCATCACAAATTCGGCCACAATAGTGAATAGTTCAGTGTGGTGGTTTAATAATACCGAAATAGGCCTGGAGTTCACTATAAACTGACAATGCAGTCAGTGAACCGCCGGTTCACTATAAACTGACAATGAAGAAATAGAAACCGAACACTGTAAATTATACGCAATGCCTTCATTTACAATGAAACATTTTCGAAAATATTACCCCGTTATATCATACCCGGAAGATAAATGGATGTGTAGGACTTATTTGATCATAGATTTGTTTTATGAAGAAAGGCTGAAGACGCTCAACCTTTATTCTCTCGAAAAACGACGACGCCGTGGTGATCTCATTCTCGCTCATAACATCATAAACGGAAAGTGTAACCTCTCGAAAGAGCTGTTCTTCACTCCTGCTCCAGAGCGTGGGCTGTGGGGTCGCTCCGATAAGCTCTATCTACGACGATTTCATCTCAATCGAAGAAGAGGGGCTTTCTCCGTCCGGGTTGCGGATCCGTGGAATAAGCTGCCGGACGAGATAGTGAAGATGCCGACGTCCGCTCGGTTCAAAGTCTCTCTTGACCAGAAATGGCCTGAACGCTTTGTATGACCACCCTCCCTGTACATAACTCCCTGTCCTCATAAATGGCCTTGCTTTTGCTTTTTGAGACAATAAAAATTGAATTAAAGTCGAATTTGTTCTGGATCTACATAACACTTACCACAAAAGCAAAGACATAAATTCCAGAAGAGAACCAACTACTACCGCCACGGTAATATGCTGAGAAAAGAATGAGCGCCTCAGTTTCCTATTTGCATTCAACTTTAAATATATGTACTTTGTAGTTCTTCAAAAGAAAAGAATCCTAATAGTACAATATCATTAGCTAAGAAAATAATTAAGCAGGATAATTACCGGTATCAATAAAACATTGAGTACAACAGTTTCTGCTTTAAAATATTTGTTTTACATTTCTTTTAACGTTCCAACGTTTTGTCTGATGTTTGGTTTTTTTTTCTGTGCTGTCTTTTTTTCTGTTGGATTTATTTGTTATTTTAGGCGTTTGTTTTCTCATTATCCAATTATTAAATAATTATCTTTCTTCCAATTATACGTAATGTCTAACAACTTTTTTTGGTACAATTAGGGAAACGTGATCAGGTAATATCCTTCGAATGTATGTATATATACGTTTGATTTATCTAAGTATATATGTATGGGTATATACGTATAGGTGTGTGTGTGTATGCATTTATGAATGCGCGTATGTTTGAACTATGTGCGTATATGCGTGTTTATGAGTGTTCGTGCTTTTTTTTTCTAAATTTTCATTGAGGTTTTAGTTGTTTTTATCAAGAATAATACTTCATGGTTTTAGGTTAGCAATATTCTAGTGAGATTAATAAGATATGGGTGGGTTTCAAAAGTACAGTGTTTAATATGCAAATGCATTATTCCATCAATGTGTTGACCAAAGTGACTGAGATATTAACATAACAGATAATAATAATAATAATAATAATAATAATAATAATAATAATAATAATAATAATAATAATAATAATAACCAACCACATAGTTCCGGGTTCAGTCCCACTGCGTGGCATCTTGGGCAAGTGTCTTCTGCTATAGCCCCGGGCCGACCAATGCCTTGTGAGTGGATTTGGGAGAGGGAAACTTAAAGAAGCCTGTCGTA
>NC_042998.1:199433271-199438271 GCF_006345805.1 Octopus sinensis | reverse complement strand
AGCAAAACGTTTTAAGCAACACTTATAATAAATAAAAAAAAAACATAAAAATAAACAAGCATTTGACGGTTTTATAGACATTTCAAAATTTATGATGCTAGGATGGTAGGTGTTTCCATTATATTGTCCAATCGCTGTATATATATATATATTATATATATATATATATATATATATATACATATATATATGCATATATAGAGACAGGACGTCACAAAGTGTAAACAAAGTGAAATACGAAAACAAATGAGTTGAATACGCAATCAACGAGTGGAACAAATGGAAATCAGGACAAGTAATATAAAGAACGACCCTTCATCAAATGTCGGCTATCCACCTACTCCTCATTTCGAGCATTGATATAATATATATATATATATATATATATATTATATATATATATATATAGGGCTCTTAGTAGCTAATCTGAAATCGGTCCGATATGGTAATAATGGAATTTCTTAGAAATGTCTGTCGACCTTTTTTCGAGTAGCGTGCGTATTGTGAAAGAATTATATGGTTAATGGACAATATGTCCAATTTTTCGGCATATTTGGCATTAGAAATTTTTTCCTTTGCCCTCATTTATGAATTGTTTATAAATTTAACCGTTTAAGGTATTTTTTAATATGCTGGCCATTGATAAAATTGTTTTCGAAAAAATATTTTTTTCGAAAGAAATTTTATCCTCATTAGATATATATATTTTTTTTTTTTCTAGTTTCAGCTCAGAGCTGCGGCCATGCTGATGCACCGCCGTTATATATATATATATCAAATCTACTCACAAGGCTTTGGTGGGCCGATGACCCGAGGCTATCTATAATAGAAGTCACTAGCCAAATGTGTCATGCAGTGGGACTGAACACGGAACCATATGATTAAGAACCAAGCTTTCTAGCACACAACCACAAAATGATGCATGAGAGTTTCCTCTCACGTTTTGTATTCTGTTCTAAATAGACTCTGTGAAACACTCAAAGCTGGACATAGAAAGGTATAAAATACAATAAACCAAGAGAAATTTACGTGGGGTTCTTATAAACAGGTTATAAGTTTTAGTTCTGCAAGATTTTTTATGTGAACTCGTGTGTTGAAACATATTTTGTTGTATGCCTGGAGTGTCATTATACCAGTAATAACACACCCACAGGTTTTATACAATTCATTTATCTATGTGGTTACATTATAGAGTACACATTTATTATTTTTATGCAAGAGTGGCTGTGTGGTAAGTAGCTTGTTTACCAACCACATGGTTCCGGGTTCAGTCCCACTGTGTGGCACCTTGGGCAAGTGTCTTCTACTATAGTCTCGGGCCGACCAAAGCCTTGTGGGTGGATTTGGTAGACGGAAACTGAAAGAAGCCCGTCGTATATATGTATATATATATATATGCGTGTGTTTGTTTGTGCGTCTGTGTTTGTCCCCCTAGCATTGCTTGACAACCGATGCTGGTGTGTTTATGTCCCCGTTACTTAGCGGTTCGGCAAAAGAGACCGATAGAATAAGTACTGGGCTTACAAAAGAATAAGTCCCTGGTCGAGTTGCTCGATTAAAGGCGGTGCTCCAGCATGGCCGCAGTCAAATGACTGAAACAGTAAAAGAGAGAAAGAATATTATAGACAGTGACTTCGAAATTTCGGACAGTTGAGCCATACTCGGACTGTCGAGGTGTTTGACAGAGAGTTATCTGCATGAAGCTTCGAAGTCACTTTTAATAATATTTTTGTTTGGGAATAATGAATGTGTGTGTGCGCGCGTGCGATTGTTTGTTTCCCACGGCTTCTTGACAACAGGTGTTGCTATGTTTAAGACCTCGTAACTTAGCGGTTCATCGAAATGTGCCAATGGTCTAAGTACCAGGCTTTACAAACATAAGTACTTTAGTCGATTCGTTCGAATAAAATTCTTCAAGGCAGTATCGCAGCATGGTTGCAGTCGAATGATTGAAACGAGTAAAAGATAAAAGATATATATACATATATAAACAAACACACACACACACTCACACACACACTCACTCACACACACCACACACACACACACACACACCACACACACACACACACACATATATATATGTGTGTGTGTGTGGTGTGTGTGTGTGTTTGTGTGTGTGTTTGTGTGTGGTACATATATATATATATATATATATGTGTGTGTGTGTGTATACCTATATATATAGGGAGAGAGTTTACGATAAAAACAAAAGACGAAGACAGGTGGTGTACAAAACAAACAGATGTATTAGTATAATGCTCAGTAATAGAAAAAGTATTTTATGTTTCGAGCCTACGCTCTTCTACAGAAAGGGACACAGAAAAAAACAAGGAGGGAAAAAACCTAGGAGAGAAAAAAATGTATGTAGTGGCTAACGATCTATCATGGCGATACACACACACACACATATATACCAAAAGGCCAACTGGTTAAGAATTTTTTTCGCAAAACGTGGTCACAAGTTTGATCCTAATTGTGTGACACCTTGGACAAGTGTGTTTTAACTTAATTTCATTCATCCAAGCTTTAGAATTGAAACTGGGTTGCTTGATAGTATCCCATCAGATCGATTATGCCTCTGTTCAAGGTTTAAACGATAAAAATACAAGTAGTTATAATGATTCAAAATGCAAGTCTACTGATGATACGAAAGTATATTTACAAATTATTCCTCTCCGAACTGATGTAAAATATAAATACAAGCCAGACATAATGATGTGAGTCAGAGAAAGAAATTGTGCAGAGTAGCAGAAAGTTACTGCTCAGCAGACGTTGATATTATGTTGAGAATAATTGAAAAAGAAAACATCTATACCGAATTAATGAGAAATCTGCTCACACTACATATAGATTTATACTTGTGATTATTGGAGCAGTTGATTATGTAACTGATTATGCTGATTATGTCTCAGCACTTATCTTGAGAAGCTGAGATGCACAGAAGTAGAAAGGACACTGCGAATTTATAAATTGAATTACAGACCATTAATGGAAGTGTTAAACGTAAAATATTTCAAAAGTTTAACCTGTATGTAATAGGTATATGTACGCGTATATAAGTCAAAGCACACACATTCCCCAATGCAGTAAATGCATACTTGTAGACATACACGGGTTTGCAGTAACGTATATATTGTGTTCCTGCACAGCTGTGCAGCTACATATGTTCCAACATAACTACTGTGTTCATGTATGTGTATATACATGCATTACCCCCAAATTTACATCCCACTGAAGTGACCTTGTTTCTGTACTGGAAACCAGTGCTATCTCCATTAGTGAGATTTTCTCGTAATAATATATAAGTGACAACATATATACTTATATGCATACAGTTCTGCATGCATACACACATACACACTAATGTATGCATGCAAACATACATGACCACATCATATATATATATATATATATATATATATGTGTGTGTGTATATATATGGAGGTGCAATGACCCAGTGGTTGGGGCAGTGGACTCGTGGTCGTAGGATCGCGGTTTCGATTCCCAGACCGGGCCCTGTGAGTGTTTATTCAGCGAAAACACGAGGCTCCGGCAGGGGGTGGTGCTCCCTGCTGTACTCTTTCACCACTCATTCTTCTGTTGGCCCGCTCGCTTAGCCAGCGCAGTGGCGTCATTCGAAGGCTAAAACAATGCTTACGCATTGTGACCAGCGATGTGTAACAATATCTGATGGTCTGGTCGGTCACGTGGTCACGTGATACACACATATCATCTCTATCATCAGCTGTCTAAAAGCATCCACAAAATACTCTATTCCTGTGAAACATGACATTGTTGCTGAAACCACCCACGATGCTAAATGTTGGAAGGTGTGTCTGAACAGCCATATAAAAGCACACCAGAACAAATAAGTACTTACGCCTTTAAAAATCAAGAATATTGGTTGCACTTTCCAATAGAAACAGAGATTAGGTATAATCACAAGTCGGATATTAATGTACGATATAGGGAGCAAAAGTCATGCCTTGTTATAAAGATCAACTAAACGGCGGTTGTGAATGTCTCCTCAAAAGCTGAGATAAAGGAGAAATTCTATAGAGCACTAATGAGAAACTAAGACTCTTATATATGAATTGTGAACTTCTGATATATTTTGTATCTGTTAGTAAACGTTCTCTGGACTACGTAACAACGTGTGTGCATAACATTTAGAATTGCTGTGGTTCTCCAAACTATAACGGTGCAACAGCATTCTCCAGATGCAGTCGATTAGAGGTACATAGAATATTTGTAAAAAAAAACAAAATCCACCTGCCTCTCTATATGAGGTTCTAGGGTTGAATACATGCAAACAGTCACATGTTAACATTTATAGACAGAAAAAAAACGCACGCACACAGATACACACACACAGATGTGCGTACATATATATAACATGCATACTTACAAGAATGCATGCAATTCATACACACACACGTGTGTGTGTGTGTGTGTGTGTATGCGTGCGTGTATACATAAATGTCGATCGATGGCAATGAGTGTTCAACACAGCATTGGTGGATATAATTGCTTTTTTTCTGAATTAAGGCTACCATTGGTTTCATGCCAGGGAAAGTAGGAAAATATCTTAGTTTCTTAACAATCTTTCAAGCCAATCACATGGAGAAGGGAGTTCGCCTCCATTTTGGAAAACAAGCGTCCTTTACACACATACACACACACACACACACATATATATACATATATATATATATATATATATATATAGATAAAGACATTTATTCTCAAACGCAGAATAATGCAAACAGAATAGTGGGAACAGGATAAAATATCCATATTTTGTAGAAACATTTGTCAGCGGCCAGCCATGACACTCGAACTCATATCCCTGTGATTACCGATCATAGTGATTTACCATTAAGCTAAACTACCCACCAACAAATTAATCTGCAGTTTTTGAACTTACAAATGTAGCTTATAAGACGCTGATGTTAAATTCAAACCACGATGAAAGTAAACATAGTGTTTGCTTTAGA
>NC_042998.1:199423271-199430771 GCF_006345805.1 Octopus sinensis | reverse complement strand
TCTTTGTCCAATGTGCAAAATTCTGACAGTATTGTCCAAATTATTCTGGCATAAATTTTAAAGATCACCAAGGATGGGTTCCAGGTTTTAAATTTTCGACAAAAATCGAGATTATAGCACATTAAAACACTATGACATAGCACTTTAACCACAACTTTTCTTCTTGCATTCAACATTCTCCGAAAACAAATCACAGACAAAGACGATTCGATATACTTCAAATTATATTTCCTTTGATTGTGAGTCCACCTGGTGCTCGAACACAAAGTCATTTTGCCAAACATCTTGATCCATTATCATCACCACTCTTAGTTTATGTAAAAAAAAATCTAATCCTGTGTCCCCCTTCAGGTTGTCGATGAATGGGAAATGACGTCTCCGGTGCTTGCCAGTACCGTTTTGTGCATTCCAGAAGAAAAGTCTTAATTTTTCTTCTTCTTCGTCGTCGTCTCTTTCTTCTTTTTCTTCTTCTTCTTCTCCTTCTTCTTCTTTTTCCTCCTCCTCCTCCTCCTCTTCTTCTTCGTCTCCTTCTTCTCCTTCTTTTCTTCTTCTTCTCTCCTCCTCCTTCTTCTTCTTCTCCTCCTCCTCCCCCTTCTTCTTCTTCTCCTCCTCTCCCTTCTTCTTCTTCTTCTTCTTCTTCTCCTCCTCCCCCCCTTCTTCTTCTTGCAGCTGCATGCAATGACCTGATACGCGAAGACGTAGTTCTCTGATCTTGTTAGTCTCTTTTGAAAGGCGTCTAATTTTCGTTCCCCCCCCAGACAGGCTTGAGTGTTACCCCAGATTTTCTGCTTCTACGGTATCATATAATTTCTGTAGTTTGGTTTTGTTGGTTTGCAACCCCAAACCGTGTTCGTCTGTACCTTCTGATTAGTAGGCTTCAAAAGCTTTTCGAACTTTTCAAGGTGCTGCAACAACCTACGGGTCGGGTTAATGGTTGCGAGTTTTTACAATACTAATCCTTAGACTTACGAACATACAAGAGCTCGAGTACTCTCTTCAGATGGGCAAGCAACATTTTTGCAAAGAGACACTCTAGCCCCATTATCCTGCGCAAGAAACAATCAAGCAAAATTGGGATTTATCAGAGACTAACGCAGATCATGCAGAGTTCTACCTAACCAACATTGACTTCGCTGATGATACAACATTCATTTCCAATGAAATAGAGCAAGCGCGAAAATTGCTGCATAGTTTAGAGACATCAGCAAATAATATTTATCCCACCCACAAATATTAAATGAACGGTATATATGTCTGAGGTCGACTTTGCCTTTCATACTTTCGGGGTCGATAAATTAAGTACCAGTTACGCACTGGGGTCGATGTAATCGACTTAATCCCTTTGTCTGTCCTTGGTTGTCTACTCTATTTTTAGCCCCTTGTGGGTAATAAAGAAATATGTATATATGTCCCTCAACCGAAACTTGGAGCAATAAACGGATCAACGGTGAATCCGGTAGAGGATTTCAGCTATTGTGGTAGTTTGATAAACAGCTGCAATGCTGACATCAAAGTCAGAAAAACACAAGATTAAAGAGCTTATCCAATCTTGTGCAATGAGTTCTTTTCTAATCTATTAACCTCATGGTTCTATGAGCAAAACATCTGTGCTATTATTATGTAGAGAATTATAAATGAAGGCATGTAAATATGTGTGTGTAAGCATATAGATCTGTGTGTGTGTGTGTGTGTGTGTGTGTGTGTGTGTGAATATACAACAAGTTAGGAGGAGATGGTAAGTCGATTACATTGACCCCAGTGTCCTATGTCGATGTAATCGATATAGAGCAAAGAAATACTGAATACTAAGAAAAGAAAACACAGTTCCTTAAGAGCTGTTTTTTTATATTTTGTATGTTATAGGGAAATATATTTGTATATATGTGTGGGGGGAGGTGTTTGTGTATGTGTGTGTGTAGAGGTTTACAGATTTTATACGTTGATAAAAGAACAAAGCAGTCAGAAGTTGGAGAAGTACTGCAAATGAAGAAAAAAATTTCGCATATTTTGGACAAAAAAAAACAGTCAACCATTTAATGATTTCTCTGATTAAACCAAGAATAAAATGATATCATCAATAAACAGCTAGGTATTTCTGAATTAGTTTCACATCAAAACAACCAAGCAGAAATCTTTAGGTCTTTGTCTCATTCTTAAATAAACTGCTGATATTTCTCTACGTACAATGGAATCAATAAATAGTTGGCCCTTTTAGACAGCTTTCCTAAAATACACGCTTTAAATACTCACCACATGCGTGCACACGCACACACACACATACACACACACACACACACACTGACACACATACATGTACAATATATTCAAAACAATAAACAATTGGTCAAACTCTTAAATGGCTACTCCCAAGCATTCTCTGTTCAACCCTCAGATCCAAGCAATCAAACTCATTAACAGTATTTAAAATTCTGACATTTTCAATAAACAACTGATATCCCTCTCATATTAAGCAAAAGTAATCAATTTACTTTAAGAAAAAGGCGCATGCGTAGCTGTGTGGTAAGAAGTTTATTCCCGCGCATGCGTCACCCAGAATGCATTTGGTTTGTCGTTTTTGTGCGAATCGGACGTTTTTTGTGCTACTTTGAAGGTAGAGATGGTGTACTCAGACTTTAGCGGGTCGGAGTTGTCTTCAGCAGAGGAGAAGCTGGTAAGGGCGGTCATAAAGGTGGACGGAGTATTGGAGAAGACAAGGAGTTTTGCTGAGGCCACGGAGATGAAGTGAAGGGAGCTGGACTTGGCTGGTTTGAAGGAGTATAAGATGGTACAGAAGTGAAAATAAGTACTAAGGTGGACTCATTCGACTACTCTTGAAGGTTGTGTCCAGCAGGGCTGCAGTCTGATGGCTAAAACAAGTAAAAGATAAATGAAAGAATTGAAAGGTTTTATGAATTATAATAAATAGTATTTCTCCAGTTTCTGACTATTGTCTTCCTTTATTTACTTCTTTATTTATTTATTTATTATTCACTTATCGAAAGACAAGCTAGATAGATAGATAGATAGATAGATAGATAGTAGATAGATAGATGATAGATAGATAGATAGATAGATATAGATAGATAGATAGATAGATAGATAGATAGATAGATAGATAGATAGATAGATAGATAGATAGATAGATACATGCATACATACACACAAACATATTGACAGACATACAGACAGACAAACGGATAGATATTGACAGATAGATATGTTTCTTTATTAGCCACACAGGGCTGAACACAGAGGGTACAAAATACAAAGTAGAGCTTTTCTTTTTGGGAAAAGAAAAACAAAAAGTGGGGTAGAATTTCGATCAAAAGGGATCGTGGGAAGAAGGGGGAAAAAGGACGCCGATCAATAGGGATCGTGTATCACAGAAATGTCATAATGTAAAAGGGAAAACAGATTAGGTTTGTTTGTGGGGAAAAAAAAGCCTACGGAAACGACCACCGGCAATAATGTCATGCAAAAAACACATCACAGTGACTCTTTTTTCCTTTCTTTTTCTGGTTCATAGGATTATGCTCAAGGTGGCTCCGTCATTCACATCTGCCATCTTCGCTACATTCACCCTCCTTTTATTGAAACATTCACTAGACAAAACTTCCTTCTCTACTCTCACCATTCTCTTCAAGAGATACTTGAAGAAGTCGATGAGAGCTTCACCTGAGAAGAAAGTGTTTGTCTCTAGACCTTTCAGACGTGTCCACCTTACACTTTCTTTCGCCATAGCCACAAGCACAATGAAAATTACCCTTCCTTCCTGTTTCAAGGAAGGAGGCGCGACAATATTCACGATAGACTCAGTTGATAAATTGACCCGTCCCACACGCGATAGCTGTCGTTCGACATAGGCCCACAGGTCGGAAATGGTTGGACACTATACGAGTGCGTGCTGAACGGTTTCGTTTCTCTGACCGCAACTTGGGCAGGTAGGCCCCGTGTTTCTCGAGCCATGCCTGTAAAGCTTATCCCGAATGGGTAGCACTTCTCGATAGCACTGCCAGGCCAGGGATTCCTGGAAGTTGTCCATAGGTCCCGGTTTGAAAGTCGTCTTGAACAGGCGGGTCAGGTACTCCTCGTCGACGCCCAGGTTCGCCCCAAGATCGTCGTCGTATCTCCCCTCCACTAATATCCTATTAGAATGTTTTGGTTGTGTTGCAGTCGCCCAAGGTCGACCCGGGACGGCATAGTTGCTCGAGAGCAACGCAACACTCGCGGTGCCATTCGCCCTTCCTCGGCTTCTTTTTGATCCAAGACTGCAGTTCAGTCTTGGAGACGATGTGCAGGAAATCGCGCCTCACAAACGGCGACCACGCCTGTTCACCGACGTCTACGTAGAGCCGGTGATGCCGCAGTCTTAGCGTGTGTCAGCGCATCATCAACCACGGCATGTCCAGCCCTCCTTTTAAAGAGCAAGACAGACAGAGAAACAGATAGATATTTACTGACAGACAGATAGATAGATAGATAGATAGATAGATAGATAGATAGATAGATAGATAGATAGATAGATAGATAGATAGATAGATAGATAGACAAAAACAAATCAACTTACAACACGCCTAGATACAGTTGCAAGAAGATGGGGAATTGAACCAAATACCGAAAAGGTAAAATAACGACTACTTGTAAAAACAATGAGAATACTAAGTCTAATTGAAATAACAGAGCCACGCAAAGACTTTGATGAAGTTCAATATTTCACAGGAAGAAGATCGGAAGGTGTGAAATCGAAGACAGAAGTAATTTATTTGATTTCACCAGCTATAGTGGATTTTGTAAAATTAGACCCCGTTTGCAAAAATAAACATTACGTTAAGAACGAAAGCTCGTGGTTTAAAGTGCAATAGTAATTTCAGCTGCACTGTATGGGTGCGAAACATGGATGTCAAATACTGAAAGTGTGAATATAATTATGACTTTTGGAATGAACGGTTAGAAAAAGATAATCGCTGTGGTGTATACGTTTCCAGAGAAAACTGCAAACTTCAAAAGATCTCTACTGTCAGTTTCCAAAATGTGGGCACTGTAACGCCTAGGCTTTAGAGATCATATAAGCACAGATACATCGGTAAATTCGCAAAGAAAAGCTTCAAAAGTAGTAATGAGTATCATAAAGAAATTAACGGGGAGATAGTGCAAAATATTAGGTTGGTTCGTAGAAAACTGTTTCTTATTTTTAGCATGTAGAGGGCTCGGTGATATCGACTAAGTCCCTTCCTCTGAAAACTGCTGATCTTGTGCTTAAATCAGAAACTTTTGTTATTGCCGGCAGAATCGTTAGCACGCCGGGCGAAATGCTTAGCGGTATTTCGTCGACTTTGCCTTTCATCCTTTCGGGGTCGATAAATTAAGTACCAGTTACGCACTGGGGTCGATGTAATTGACTTAATACCTATGTCTGTCCTTGTTTGTCCCCTCTGTGTTTAGCCCCTTGTGGGTAATAAAGAAATAGGTATTTCGTCTACTGTTACGTTCTGAGTTCAAATTCCTCCGAGGTCGATTTGCCTTTCATCCTTTCGGGGTCAATTAAATAAGTAACAGTTACGCACTGGGGTCGCTATAATCGACTTAATCCCTTTGTCTGTCCTTGTTTGTCCTCTCTCTGTTTAGTCCGCTGTGGGTAGTAAAGAAATAGGTATTTCGTCTGTCTTTACGTTCTGAGTTCAAATTCCGCCGAGGTCGACTTTACCTTTCATCCTATTGGGGTCGATTATGCACTGGGGTCGATGTAATCCACTTAATCCGTTTGTCTGTCCTTGTTTGTCCCCTCTGTGTTTAGCCCCTTGTGGGTAGTAAAGAAATAGATTAATGAACAGAAGTATTGTTAGAAATGTTGAGCACAAAGAAAACTGATGCTATTTCTTACATCTTTTTCTGAATTTAAATTTCGCAAAGGCCAGCTTTCCTTCTTATCTATTTGGGGGTTACCAAAAGTAATCGACTTTGCATTCTACAAGTGGGTTTGTTTCACAGTTAGATATCATTATTGTTGTTACCGTTTCTTTATAAATGGTGCTCAGTCGGTTACGACAACGAGGTTCCAGACGATCCGATCAACGGAACAGCTTGCTCCTGAAATTAACGCGAATGTTGCTGTGCACTTCACAAATACATGTACCTTTAACGTAGCTCTTAGGGAGATTCAGCGAGACACAGAATGGGACAAGGTTGGCCCTTTAGGATACAGGTACTGCTCATTTTTGCCAGCTAAGTGGACTGCAATAACGGGAAATACGGTATCTTGCTTAAGAACACAACGTGTAACCAGGAATTGAACTCACGACCTTATTAACGTGAGTCAAATACCTATTTATATACTACCCACAAGGGGCTAAACACAGAGAGGACGAACAAGGAGGGACAGATGGATTAAGTCGATTACATTTACCCCAGTGCGTAACTGGTATTTATTTAATCGACCCCGAAAGGAGGAAAGGCAAAGTCGACCTCGGCGTAATTTGAACTCAGAACGTAACGCAGACGAAATACCGCTAAGCATTTCGCCCGACGTGCTAACGTTTCTGCCAGCTCGCCGCCTTCTTTAAGGAGAATTCGGAACCTCGGGGTTAGTAACTCGCGCTGTTAACCACTACGCCATATGCCCGTGGACTTAAAAGATGAAAGGCAAAGTCGACCTCCGTCGGAATTTGAACTCAGAACGTAGCGGCAGACGAAATACCGCTAGGCATTTCGCCCGGCGTGCTAACGATTCTGCCAGCTCACCGCCAGTAGCGTGAGTCAAATACCTTAACCACGAAGCCATGCACCGTCACCGTTTCTTGCGAAAGAAATGGGTACTCAGTACAGAGTCCGAATAAATTCATTTGACAAATTATATGTTTGCCTAGGTGCTGCTTTTTGTGCTCAACTCATTCTGAAGTCGCCCTATTTTTTTCTCTCTTCGCAGGAATTAATTAAAGGAATAATATCCGACACAAGATGTATGACACTGTGCTTAATACGTATTTAGGCCAGCCGGTCAAGTTCTTAATCCTATTTCTATTTTGCGTTCAAATCTCAACACGTTCAAACGTGATAACTGCCCTCTGGGGTTGATGATAAGTAAATATCAAGTGTTAAGTTATTTGAATCGACTGTTCTCGACTTGGCCTGATGCCACGTTGCAAGTCCATCTTACTGGTGAAAGAAAATTCTTGGTCAGGGTGAGAAAAGTATATTATTCTTGGAACAGAGCTGAACTGAAGAAATAATGCTAATGCAATGAATTAAAATTACGAGTTCAAATCCCATCGTGGCCAACACTTCTTACTTATTTTTCGAATTTGACAAACGGGGTATCATTAATACAGTGAGGTAAATATTAGTGTAAACAAGGGTAAACGTTTAAGGTCGCTTCATAACCAAAAGGTGTCGAGAGCGAACCCATTTCCTGAGGCATTATTCAACCCAAAGCTGTGGTAGGATGTGGTCATCATTTACCCTAGCCTTGGGTTAACCAATAGATTGTGAGTAGAAATTGGCAGA
>NC_042998.1:199413271-199418271 GCF_006345805.1 Octopus sinensis | reverse complement strand
TAGCCAGAAGACACTGCATTGTCAACTTTGCCTTTCATCCTTTCGGGGTCGATATATAAGTACTAGTTGCGTACTGGGGTTGATCTAATTGACTGGTCCACCTCCCCCAAAAATTCGGGCCTTGTACATAGAGTAGAAAAGAATATATTGTTAGGGTATCATCTTTCGATCCGCCTCTGGAGTTGACCACATAACCTGTTCCTTAGAAGCCCTTAACTGAGTTTATTCTCCATAACTTTTCAGAGCTGAAGTGTTCGTTGATGTTAAAGACCATATAACGTTTTTAATATTAATTTGTAGAATCTATAAGATACAGCAGCATAATGAAATATATATTTTAGAGTGGGTATCTTCAGCAGAATTGAATCTATCTATAGAAAGCATTCTAAGACTTTTACCCTTGGATAGTTGCGCTACCTCTCAAGTTAATTATGATTGATTCGTCTTTTTTTCTTTTTTTTTAGATCTCCCATCAGTCCCTGAACACAAGTCGGCAATATAGCAAAGAGGTTTCAAAATGCGCTCGATCGAAGCCACCCCTATCTTTAATACCCTGACCAATTCATAAATGTCACAACTTTCCATAGTATACAAGAAAACGTCCCAAAGTTCCTAGTTAATAATAACCAATGCTGTTCAGGAAAAAGGGCTGTTCTCTACTTCACATTGATTAACCCCGAATGGTTAGTTCGCAAACCGGTTTTCATCTCAGGTTCATTTACTTTGATACCGAAATTAAGGTAAGTGAAGATGTCATTTACAAATGAGATTTTGAGGCGTTCATCCATTTGCTAAATCATTTGGCAGCGCAAGTGAAGTGAAATATCTTCGACGGGGAATTGAAACCATTTACCGATGTGCATAAGCGAGCACGTGATTGAGTCTGTCTGTTCGTATATTATTGTTTCTGTTTGGAGTGAAGCGGTGTGGGATGTTTCCATCGGCGTAATAATAATATCGAATGATGGGAAGAGGAGATGGGAAGGAGGAAGAGAGGAAGAGAGAAACAAAGAGAGAATGGAATTTTGAATTAATTCGATTGATATTGTGTGCGTATGTGTATGTTCGTGTTTATGTGTAGATATATATATATATATATAATATATATATATAATATACATACATGCATACATACTACATACATTATATATATACATATATATATATACATACTACATATATACATATATATATATACATTATATAAAATATATATATATACATACATATATATATATACATACATATATATATAGATATATATATATATATATATACAAACATACATATATATATATACATACATACATATATATATATCATACATATATATATATACATACATACACATATATATATATAGACATACATACAATATATATATATAACATACTATATATATATATATACATACATATATATATCATATATATATATATATGCATACATACATATATATATATATACATATATATATATATACATACATACATACATATATATATACATACATACATATATATATATATGCATTATATATACATACATACATAATATAATATATATATATATATATATATATATATATATATATATATATATATATACATACATATTTATATGTATGTATATATATTATAATATATATTTATTACAAATGTACGTGTATAGCTGTGTGAATATGTGTGTATTTTTGTTTGTGGGTGTAGAACAAGAGAGAATTGTGTGTGAGTATATATAAGTATGTACATACATACATGACACACACCACACACACACACACACACACACACACACACACACCACACACACACATATTGCTACGAGACTGACTTTGTATGTGTCTGTGTACGCACATATATGTGTGTGCGAGTATGTTAAGAAAAGGAAAACTTATATAAACTTTTTTTCATACAAAATTTTACAAAACTGCTCCGAGCTAAGCGTTAATCCAGGCCATTTCGGATTAACGCCACTTCTTAAATAAGTTAACTGGAAGACAGATGGAGAAATACAACACCGAAAACAAAATGAAAAAAAGCCGAACCAACCAACAAAACAAAAGCAACCTAACAAAAACAAATTTTAATCCAAATCCGCTCACGTATAGAATCCAAGAAATTGAAGAAAGGTTTCTCCTGCCTGGTTTCTTGCTTTCAGGCAATAATATAATGTTGGTTAATGATTTGTTACGACAGCTTCAACTGGCAGAGAAGAACTAAACTCTGTCAAAGCACTGCAATGTTCAAGAATTATTTACTTTAACGATTCTTGTTCAAAAACAAATACTGTGAATTCTGAAGCCATAATAAGGCCTCTTGAAAAATATCACTGCTAGGTGAAAATCTAATTCTATAGATGGCTTTTGTTTCGTTTCCCATGGGGTGTGAATTCCTTCATTGATTTACCGATTCTCAGACAAGACTGAATAAATAGTTCAAGACTGTTCGATCGCAATTCAAAAGTGAGCAGTAAGAAAGGAGTTAAGAAAGAATCGTCGTGTTGGCATATGCGTATGTTTATGTGTATGTGTGCGTGTGTATTTGTGGGTGTTGTGTGTGTGTGTTTTGTGGGTGTTTGTGTGTGTGTGCGTGTGTCGATATATGTGTGTGCATGTGTGTGCGTATGGTTGGTTGCATACTTGCATAAATTAAAAGAAAAGGAAAATTACTGTTTTTCCATATGTAGCTGTACATATATCAATACATGCATATATGAATGTGTGTGTGTGCGTGTACGTGCGTATGTATATGCGTATGTATATATGTATGTATACATATGTGTGTGTATGTATATATATATATATATGTGTGTTATATATATATATATATATATATATCGAAACGGAAGCTTTATGAAATAAACAAAGACGAAGGCAGGTGGAAAACAACGAACAATTGTATTAGTATGGCCTCAGGAATATAAAATAAAACAAGTCTTTAACGTTTCGAGCCTACGCTCTTCAACAGAAAGATACACAGAGAGGGAAAAAACACAGATATATATATACATATATATATATAACATATGAATTAGAGATATAACCACTATTATGCAACTCAACAGTGATAGCTAGAAACCAATACATAATAACAAATATTATATATATATATTATATATATATATAGATAATATATATATATTATATATATATAATAATAAATATTAGGGAATAAATCCAATTTACAGGGAAAAAAATCAAGATTTTAGGATTAAATCGATTTTATAGTAAAATATTATAAAATATTATTAGAGACAAAACCACATTTTGCAAACAAACAAGAAATACTTAATCATAAATAAAATTTTAATAAATAGTCAAAAAAACCGCCACTACAATCGTTTCTTGTCTTGATCGACAATCTTCAGGTGGACTTCAATCTAAAATATCATATTTTAAAATATAAAAATAATAATTTTAAAAATATTAAAGTATGAATGAAAAAATATAAGTATAATCCATATATAACCTATCTATAATCCATATATAATCAATATATAACCAATATATAAACTAAAAAAACCTATCAACAATTAAATATAAATATAAAATATAAAATATAAATATAAAATATAAAACAAAACAAAAAATAATAATAATATAATAATAAACTAATATACACCATACACATATACCTAATTATATCAAACCATATTCTAACTACATACACTAAATCACCCACCTATATATATATCCCTATACATACACATAAAAATGTCTAGGCAACTATAAATAAATAAAATAGCTAAATACTTCAACACAATACTATTCATACTCCCACACACACACACATACAACCCACATTCACGCTCTAGAAAACGGACATCACTCAAACTATGAACTAGAAATGGAATAAATGGAATTAAAATTATATTCACTTGGTAAAACAAACTACTTAAAAATAATGAATGAAACAATGCAATACAAAAACAACAACATCGCAAATAGACACAAAATACTACAAATTCCTTATCAAACCTACCATGATAACCAAAACTCATAAAAACTATAATGATAAAATCTCCCTTTACTAAACTCTATAACAAACCTATATAGCAATCCCCCTAACCTAACATTCACACACAAATACACACACGTAAACCACACACCCACACCCAACGACATATACAAATACCCACACCACTTACACATACCAATACATACATATAAACCTCAACATATACTCCAAAAACCCACTCAACCCCACACAGACAAATAAACACAAAAATTATGAATGGATTCTTTATAAAACTACCATGATAAGCTAAACTCACACAACAGAAATGATAAAACCTCCCTTTACTAAACACTAAAACATACTTATATAGCAATTCCTTTAACCTATACATTCACACACAAAACCACTCGTAAACCACACACCCATACCAAATACAAACTCCCACCCCACTCACCACAACCCACAGTACATATAAGCCTCAACATATACACCAAACAAAATACTTTACCAAGGAACTTAACATATATATAAAAAGTATAACCGCTCTGGAAACGAACATCTCTAAATTAATGAATGGAAAATGGAATAAATGGAATTAAAAATAAAATTCACGTGGCAAAACGAACACCACTCAAAAATTATGAATGAAACAATATAATAAAACACCAACATCGAAAATAGACAAATTACTACGAATTCCCAAAAAAAAACATGATAAACCAAAACTCTTAAAAACAATAACGATAAAATCTCCCTTTGCTAAACTCTATAACAAAACCTATATAGTAATCCCCCTAACCTAAACATTCACACACAAACACACACGTAAACCACAGACCCACGACTTATACACATACCTAAACTAAACTTATAAACCTCCATATACACCAAAAACCCCCCCTCCTCCCACACAGACAAATTAACTCATACATCCCAAAACCTAAATAACACACCCATATACACATTCACACACAAACACACACACACGCAAAAACACACACCACCAACAGATACATATACTCCCTCACATATACGCATATA
>NC_042998.1:199375771-199408271 GCF_006345805.1 Octopus sinensis | reverse complement strand
CCTATACGCCAAAGAAACTGAGAAACCGGCCCTTATGAGCCAGGCATGGCTCGAGAAGGACCATGAACATGTCGTCAGTCACTAAACCAACACTATAATAAATCAATCTAGACAGAAGGGTCGCTCACAAACCAGCAAAACAAAATCAAGCCTTATCAAAAAGGAAGGATGAGGCAAGCAAAGACTTCATGACACTCTAGCGTTGGTGGAAATAGAAACATTTGAGATGATAAAAGTGAAAGCGCTATTGAACTACTTTGGGAACGAGGAGTCTCTAGTTCAAATCAGAACATAGGATAATATATACTGTTGGTGCCAGGATAAGTAAACAGTTAAGTGTTATATATTTAAAGACAGAAATGTATCACCATCAGTGTTGGTATCACTGATAACATAGCCAAACTCTTCCTGGTTGATGGGATAAGCGGCACCGAACGCAAATTACTCAAAGGTGAAAGCAGGCAAATGAATAAAATTCTTAAATAAATTGACATAATATAAGGTCTAAAAGTTAATGAATACCACCTATTGAACCTCCTCCTCCATTTTCTTACTGCTCTATAAATTAATGGTAAAAGAAATATAATATATATATATATGTATATATATATATATATATATATATATATATATATTAGCGGGATCAGCCATCTGAATGTGGCTAGGGACAGGGCCGGTTGGTGGGGGTGTTACTGATGCATTTAGCCCCAGGCGACTATAGACGTCACCAGAAGAGCGACACCACCATCACGGTGTCCTTGCTCAAGGACACCGTGATGGTGTCGGCTCTTCTGTGACGTCTATAGTCGCTGGGCTAAATGCATCAGTAACACCCCCACCACCCGGCCCTGTCCCTAGCCACATTCAGATGGCTGATCCCGCTTATATTACAGAGCAATTACTGTTTATACCTCGCTTAGAGATTTATTATTGTTATATATATTATATATATATATATATATATATATACATATATATATATATATTATATTTCTGTCATTGCACTGCAGCCAAGGTAGGGTACCGCCTTGGAGAGTTTAGTACAAGGATCACCAAAAGGAGTCCGAATGACCCCCTAGGGGTCGGCGAGGAATTACAGGTAGGTTAATGATAGCCAAGGGAACGAATGGGGGTCGACGTGCGAAAGACCAACTCACCCATATGAACTGTTTGAAATACTAAGTCAGCACCATACTGATAACTCACATTGATGTTGTCGATTTCAATAAAAGATATTACAGCAATATGATGTGTTTTCCACATTTTCTAACCGTGAAAACAATTTCATAGAAATTGAAAGTTTCAATATTGTATACTCGTACACGTAGTTTTAAATGTAAAAAGTGTGTCACCTTCAACAGAACTTCTTAATTTGTCGTACATGTGTATTTTAGCTAACATTTTAATTGCCAGCATCAGTACCAGGTTGGGTAGGGTATTAAAACATATTAAATGTGAAAGGTGGTCGATGCGGAAAGAGAAGTGACTAAAGGCGGTCGATAGTCGAAAAAGGTTGGCGCCCCTGGATTAGCGGAACAAACCAACACCAGTTGTCAAGCAGAGGTGGTGAAGGTAGGGGACAAACACAACACAAGCACAAAGACATACGTTCATGGATGTGTGTATGTGTGTGTGCGTGTGTTTGTGTGTACGACGGGCTTCTTCTCAGTTTCCATCTACCAAATCCACTCACAAATCTTTGGTCGGTCCGGACCGAAGCTAAAGCTGAAGAGACTTGCCCAAAGTGCCGTACAGTGGCACTGAACCCAAGATCACATGAATAGGAAGTAAGCTTCTTAAACACAGCCACACCAGTGCCTATAATTCTGCATTTTATTTCAGGTCTGTTTCGGAATGTTGTATCTCGTCAGTATATTATATTAAGGCGTCGAGCTGGCAGAATTGTTAGCACGCCGGGCGAAATGCGTAGCCGTATTTCGTCTGAGTTCAAATTCCGCCGAGGTCGACTTTGCCTTTCATCCTTTCGTGGTCGGTAAATTAAGTACCAGTTACGCACTGGGGTCGATATAATCGACTTAATCGCTTTGTCTGTCCTTGTTTGTCCCCTCTATGTTTAGCCCCTTGTGTGCAGAAAGAAAAAATATATTATATTAAGGCGGCGCGCTGGCAGAAACGTTAGCACGCCGGGCGAAATGCGTAGCCGTATTTCGTCTGCCGTTACGTTCTGAGTTCAAATTCCGCCAAGATCGACTTTGCCTTTCATCCTTTCGGGGTCGATAAATTAAGTACCAGTTACGCACTGGGGTCGATGTAATCGACGTAATCCGTTTGTCTGTCCTTGTTTGTCCCCTCTATGTTTAGCCCCTTGTGGGTAGTAAAGAAATGGGTATTTCGTCTGCCGTTAGGTTTTGAGTTCGAATTCCGCAGAGGTCGACTTTGCCTTTCATCCTTTTGAGGTCGATAAAATTATTTTTGCCATTATTCATCGGTTAGTTAAAAGAGTCTGAATCTAAATTGCTTCATATAGCAGTAGATTATCAGTCGATAATATTAACATTTGCATATGATTCATTAGCCGACGACGTTGTTAATTAAATCATTTACATTTGCCCAGAACCTCAACATTTACACCTTCGCACATACACACATGCAAACACACACACAAGCACGCAAACACACACACACTCACTCACACGCGTACATACACACTACAGGCGGTAGTGTATGTGCACTGTATAATATGGTCCTAGTTATACCGAAAATAAATAGGAAGAGAAAATCGTTTTTGCTAACTTAACTTGGTTCAAAGGCCAGTTCGATCAAGTTCGATTTCTGGCTAAACAGCAACAGCAACAACAGTGGAGGCGCAATGGCCCATTGGTTGGGGCAGCGGACTCGCGGTCGGATTCGCGGTTTCGATTCCCAGACCGGGCGTTGTGTGTGTTTATTGAGCGAAAACACCGAAGGCTCCACGAGGCTCCGGCAGAGGGTGGTGGCGACCCCTGTTGTACTCTTTAGCCGCAACTTTCTCTCACTCTTTCTTCCTGTTTCTTGTCCCCGACTTCCTACGCAACCGCAGAGCCTGGATGCGCATTCATCCATCCGTCGATGCTCTCGGTGTCGGGGGTTGACCTGCTTTCTCTTCTGCGGGTCTTACGAATAGCAATGGACTTCTCCCACTAAAGAGGCGCGATCTTGCGAGCTCTGGGACAAACTAACAAACAAACAAACAAACAGCAACAACAACAACAACAAATAAACAAACAAAATATCTGAATGTAAAACTTTCAACAAGTGAAACCGTGACATACACCTCTATATATTCACTTGAAGAGCAATATATTTTCAGAAAAGTTAGGGGATATTATATACTATTTCCCGATTATATATACATTTTCACATGCAAAATCATGTTTTGACAGGTTGAGCCTGTGGCAGTGGAGACCATATCCCTGCTCACCGCGATCGGAGCGGAGATGGCTATCTGTATGTGCGAACCCCTTGAATCAGAGTGACTGCTCCAGCGCTTCTCTCTCACCGTCCTCTGGCGGAACACTTTTGCCATTTTGTCTGCTAGGATCATAAGACGATCTGAATTACAGGAAATCGAGAGAACGAAGGAATTTCGTAACTCACAACACGAACGAGACATTTATACAATCACTCTAATATGAAAACAGAAAAAAAATTTAGGCGAGATGAAAAGGTTTATCGTCAAAGCACACATGCAGACAAGTCCGAACTCATAAAGACATTCGCAAATGCAGCCACGCAACATACATGTTTGTGTGAGAGAGAGAGAGAGACAGAGAACAGAGAGAGTGTGCGTGTATGTTTGTGTGTATGTGCGTGTGTGTGTGAGTGTGTGCGTGTGTGCGTCTGTGCGTGCGTATATATAACAGTAATCGACCGAAATTGCGAGGATAATCTGGTGCTTGACTGAAGAAAGAAAACTTCGTCCGTGTTTTCTTTGTATCGTCCATCTGGATTTCTGGTTGTCTCTTTTGTATCACCTAGCGGTCCAGATGTTTTGCGTTCTTGTCCCATTTTGTATTTTATGCATACATATTATATATATATATATATATATATATATATATATATATAGTATTGGATAATAAAAGAAATGGTTCACACCTGGTAGCATACTGTAAAAGCACGATTACTTTCACAGTGATCGCTATGTGCCATGTATATATATATATATATATATATATATTATATATATATATCTATATTATATATTATATATATATATATATATAGTGCGTGTGGTGTGGTGTGTGTGTGTGTATGTATATACATATATATAAAACACATTAAGAGGCTTCCATCATAGGAAGCCATTACGCTAGAAAGGACAGTTAAAATCCAAACCACTAATTAGGTTAAATTCTCGAAGGGAATAAAAAATAAAAATATTTACTATCTAATCCAATCCCGGACCATGGTTTCTGACTTATTAGTAAAATAAAAATCATTAATTTACTGAGGCCGTTTCATCAGCGGGTGAGCCTTAGATTAAATATACACACAACGAGATCAATCCAGCATGTAAACTCATTGCTTGTACATTTTAATTTTTTGCAAATCCACTGCGCATGCCGGAATGATCTCGTTGTGTGTATATTTAATCTAAGGCTCACCCGCTGATGAAGACGGCCTCAGTAAATTAATCATTTTTATTTTACGAAATAAGTCAGAAACCATGGTCCGGGAATTGCATTAGATGGTAAATGTTTTTATTTTTCATTCCCTTCGAGAATTTAACCCTAATTAGTGGTTTGGATTTTAACAGTCCTTTCTAGCGTAATGGCTTCCTATGAAAATGAAACCTCTTAATTGTGTTAATGTACTGTATTTTATATGAATAATATATATTCTATTGACTAATGTTTTTTACGCTGGGCCACTGGTAGTAAAATTTTTCTGTAAATTTTATTACCCTGATATTATATATATATAATATATATATATATATTATATATATATATATATATATATATATATGTGCGTTGTTGTGTGTGTTGTGTGTGTGTGTATGTATATACATATATATAAAACACATTAGAGGCTTCCATCATAGGAAGCCATTACGCTAGAAAGGACAGTTAAAATCAAAAACCACTAATTAGGGTAAATTCTCGAAGGGAATAAAAAATAAAAATATTTACTATCTAATCCAATCCCGGACCATGGTTTCTGACTTATTTCAGTAAAATAAAAATCATTAATTTACTGAGGCCGTTTCATCAGCGGGTGAGCCTTAGATTAAATATACACACAACGAGATCAATCCAGCATGTAAACTCATTGCTTGTACATTTTAATTTTTTTCAAATCCACTGCGCATGCCGGATTGATCTCGTTGTGTGTATATTTAATCTAAGGCTCACCCGCTGATGAAGACGGCCTCAGTAAATTAATCATTTTTATTTTACTGAAATAAGTCAGAAACCATGGTCCGGGATTGCATTAGATGGTAAATGTTTTTATTTTTCATTCCCTTCGAGAATTAAACCCTAATTAGTGGTTTGGATTTTAACAGTCCTTTCTAGCGTAATGGCTTCCTATGATGGAAACCTCTTAATGTGTGTTAATGTACACTGTATTTATATGAATAATATATATTCTATTGACTAATGTTTTTTACGCTGGGCCACTGGTAGTAAAATTTTTCTGTAATTTTATTACCCTGATATTATATATATATATTATATATATATATATATATATATTATATATATTATATATATATATGAATAAATGAAAAGAATGGAGTCGAACGAAGATTTTAACAAAATTCCTTTACTTTCGACATATGTTTCGAAGACTGCATATTCTTAATTCTGAAGGAATAAAGGTTGCATTATGCTGTCGTCTCATCATCTATATATATATATATATATATATATATTACACTAGCTTTTAAGCAACTGACCCTGGATGGGAAGATCTGCAAACAAGATATCTGACATGTTCTTGAGAATTTGTCGCAATTGCTTCCTCCAGTCATATCCCAATGATGATCATATCCGTCGCAAAAAATGGTCTGATATGCTGGTCTACGACGTCTTGGAGTAAAGTTGATAAAGTGTGGCATTTATTATATTAAATTATGTTAAGACAGCGAGCTGGCAGAATCGTTAGCATGCCGAGCGAAATTAAGTACCAGTTGCGTATTGGAGTCGATCTGATCGACTGACTCCCTCCCCCAAAATTTCGGGCCTTGTACCGAGAGTAGAAAATATTATAATATATTAAGGCCGCTAGCTGGTAGAATTGTTAGCACGCCGGGCGAAATGTTCAGCGGTATTTCGTCTGCCGTTAGGATTTGAGTTCGAATTCCGCAGACGTCGACTTTGCCTTTCATCCTTTCGGGGTCGATAAAATTAGTGCCAGTTACTTACTGGGGTCGATGTAGTCGACTTAATCCGTTCCCCCAAAATTTGGGGGCTTTGAGTGCTTCCAGTAGTAAGGATTTATTAAAGCTGAGAAAATGTGACACACCCACATCAACATTTATTATATTAGATATGTTTAGTTTTGAGGAATCTTTATTTCAATTAAAAAGTATTTCATGTGTGTGTGTGTGTGTGTGTGTGTGTATGTATTAAAGAAAACAAAAGATAACACAATAATGATAGTGTTCAGTATGTAGGTGACAAGAATTTCTGTCAAAACGATATGGTTAAACAAAGTTATACATCGTCTCCCTCTTTCTCTCACTTTTAATAAAACAACATCAACTCTCCCTAAATTTTTTTGTCTCTCTTTCTCTTTCTCTTTCCCCATCTCTCTCTCTCTCTCTCTCTCTCTCTCTCTCTCTCTCTCACTGTCTTCGCCACCGTCCTCACCGTCTCTAGTATTACTAGTATTACTCTTACCCCATCATGAGGAATAGTAGGAGTGTTATTGAATAATGAGAGAGGGGGTTTAAGTGTGACACACTGAGACACAGAAGTTAGTTTTTCGCATTTGTTATATATATGTTCGTATGTGTGTGTATGTATATATCCATACAAACCCATACACATAAACACATACATACGTACATACATATACACCACACAGAAGCCGAAAGATTATTTATGTGATCGGTGGTGTTGCTAAAAGTAGTAACCCTGTATCCCTTGAAAAAGTAAAAGCATTTTCGATATTATATGCACACATAAGCGTGGATGCAACTGTGTAGTATAGGCGGTGTGGGAAGTTTGCTTCCCAACCATGTAGACTTAGTTTCAATACCTCTGTGCGACAACTTGGGCGCGTGTCTCGTACTATAGTCTCGAACCGACCAAAGGCTTGTGAGTGGGTTTGGTAGACAGAAACTTAAAGAAGGTCCGTCGTATATACAGGGTTTGGACAAAATAGTGGAAACCCCTAGCATCATAGCATCATGATTAACAAATATCAATAAAACCGTCAAAAGCTTGTTTATTTTTATGTTGTTTTTTTAAATTTATTATTGGTGTTACTTAATAAGTTTTGATAAAATTACTGTTTCTTTTCAGATATCATCAGAAAAAGGTAATTAAAATTTATCAAAATGACTGATCTATCGAACTTTCAAAGAGGTCGTATGGCAGGCGCTAGCGAAACGAAAACAGATGAAATGATTGGTGTATCAAGAAGTACTGTCTCGAAAGTAATGACAGCTTTGAAAAAGAGGGAAAAACCTCCTCGTCGGAACAAAACACCGGAAGAAAAGCAAAACTTTCAGACAAGGACCGTCGGACACGAATTGTTAGAAAGGATCGCAAAAGTACAGCTCCCAAAATTACTGCAGAGCTTAATGACCACCTCCAGAACCCACTTTCCACAAAGCCGGATTTAATGGGAGAGCTGCAATCAGAAAACCACTACTTTCAAAAATGAACGTTGCAAAGCGTTTAGAGTGGAGTAAAAACCTACAGAATTGGTCCCTAGAGCAGTGGAAGAATATTATTTTCTCGGACGAGTCATCCTTTATCCTATTTCCGACCACCAGCCGAGTATACGTGTAGAGACAGCCAAAAGAAGCATTTGACCCAGACTGCCTTCATCCAACTGTTAGACTTGGAGGAGGATCTGTGATGATCTGGGGGGGGGGGCTATATCTTGGAAATCCATTGGCCCAGTGGTTTCCCTTCGTGGCAGAATTAATAATCAAGACTATTTAAGCATTTTATGTAATCTAATTTACCCTATTGTTGCAGAACTGTTTCTGGAGAGTAACACAATCTTTCAGGATGATAATGCACCAATTCACACAGCTAAAGTTGTTACTGAATGGCATGAGGAACATTCTAGTGAAGTTGAACATCTTATCTGGCCACTACAGTCTCCAGATCTCAATATTATTGAACATTTATGGTGCATTTTAGAAAAACAAGTAAGGAATCGATATCCTCCACCAACATCACTACAAGAACTAGAGACTGTTTTAGTTGAAGAATGGACAAAATTTCCTTGAGAAACAATTCAAACTTTGTATGAGTCCACACCTCATAGAATTCAAGCCGTAATTATGGGGCCTACCCCATATTAAAATAAATTTGTTTGGCATTTTAAGGTGTTTCTATTATTTTGTTCAAACCGCTTGCGTTCTGAGTTCAAATTCCGCCAGAGGTCGACTTGCCTTTCATCCTTTCGGGGTCTATAAATTAAGTACCAGTTACCACTGGATCGATGTAATCGACTTAATCCGTGTTGTCTGTCCTTGTTTGTCCCCTCTGTGTTTAGCCCTTGTGGGTAGTAAAGAAATAGGTATTTCGTCTGCGTGTACGTTCAGAGTTCAAATTCTGCCGACGTCGACTTTGCATTTTTCCTTTCGGAGTCGATAAATAAGTACCAGTTACGCACTGGGGTCGATGCAATCGACTTAATTCGTTTGTCTGTCCTTGTTTGTCCTCTCTATGTTTAGCCCCTTGTGGGTGGTAAAGAAATAGGTATTTCGCGTGTCTTTACGTTCTGAGTTCGAATTCCGCCGAGGTCGACTTTGCCCTTCATTCTTTCGGGGTCGATAAATTAAGTACCGGTTGTGTACTGGTTCCTCCCCCAAAATTCCGGGCCTTGTAGAAAAGACTATAGAAGTAGAAAAGACTATAGAAGACTTTATATTAGATTCGAAAAGTAATAACTGCTTCTCGACAGGGGACATAACTCCATCGAATCTCTGAATTAGTGCATACATTTGTGTACGTCGTTGCGTGCGTCGTGCCTGCCTTCGTGCCTGTCTGCCTGACTGCCTGTTTGTCTGCGTGTATAGTGCCTAAATTATTGGGAGGTGAGATATGTATTTCGCAGTATGACAGGAAAATAGTATTGGATTTTGGATAGGAAAAATTTGTGCGACTGTCTATGGAAATATAAGTTCAGTAAGTTGTACAAGAGTAGCCTCCCTTGGGAAGAGTAACCGGTAATTTTTGATATTTTATTCGGTTTTCTTCGCGTGGATTTCTCAATAAGCATAATTGTTTGTAGGTAATTGGTCCGGTCGAATGCTTTTATTATTTTATTGATAGCACTGAGAAACATTTTCGAAAATTTTTTAGTTGTCTTATCTGTTACTATTACTTCTTCTTAATTTGATGGTGCTGGATCAGAAATGCCCTCAGAAATGTTTTATCGTGTCAAGTATTTTGTTAAATAGGGATTCATTTTTTATCAAAACATGTCAATTTTGACATTACCTGCAATACTGAAATAAGAAACTAACAGAAACCAAAAAGTACTTTTTATTGTTTATGAAATATATTACAGAAACTGTTTAATTGCGGATCCGTGGAATAAGCTGCCGGACGAGATAGTGAAGATGCCGACGACCGCTCGGTTCAAAGTCTCTCTTGACTAGAAATGGCCTGAACTCTTTGTATGACCACCCTCCCTGTACATAACTCCCTGTCCCCTTAAATGACCTTGCTTTTGCTTTTTGAGCCAATAAAAATTGAACTGAATTGAATTGAATTGCATATCTTGGAATAAACATTTCTGTTAAACTAGGGTTCAGGAGGTGAACTTATTCTTTGCTGTTTTGTGTGACTAACTTGCATCACAACAATCTCTTTGCAGAGACCAGCAGTAGTCAGCCATCATATTTGTGTTCCACCTGCCTTGATACACTCCTCTATGGTCTCAATAACTTAATGGAATCTTTCTCCTTGCTCACTACTTATTGCCCAGCGATTTTCAGAGAAGTAATCCATAGGACTGTGAAGGACATGTACTATTACACTCACATTACAGTACATTGCTCGAAAACTGGTTAACAGGGTCTGTACAAGTACTTCATAATTTGATGACTTCCTGTTTCGCATAAAACCAAACACAAATGCAGTAAAAGAATTCCATGCATCTTTCTTAAAGCCAGACATGTTCTCCAAAGCTGTTCGTCTTGCAACAGTCACCTAACCTGTGGCCCGTCAAGCACACCAACCTTAATTTTCTCGCAAGACAAAGCTGGAAGCTTTTTCAGTGTTTCAACATATGCTTTACACAGTGTATGGTTACATAGGCTTTGTCCCGGCCACCCAGTTTCATGCTAAAGTAAGGTAAGCTTTCTTCACAAAATCTGTGATTATGTTTCACTGCTTAGGTAAAACGTAATATCCACAAATATAACAGAAGATATCGGGGCTGCTTTTGCCTTCTCATCTCTCACAACTGTCATTATTCTGGAATACAAAACAGATATTGAGGCCAGTTGTCACCTAGGAAAAGCATTTTTAGAATCGTCAACAGTTATAAAGTAAGCAAATGCAGATCTGTGATGACCAAGTTCCATAAAGAGCATCCATTACGTACTTTTTTCAGTTCTTTGACCATGCTTAATAAAAAGTGGCCTCGATACCCGTGTCATTACAACTAAAATATTAAGGGTGCATTCAAAGTAACAGTTAAGTGAGACAAAACATGTCAAAGCATGCGTATGGCAGGCGCTAGCGTAACGAAAACAGACGAAATATTTGGTGTATCAAGAAGTACTGCCTCGAAAGTAATGACTGCCTTTGAATAAGAGGGAAAAACCTCCTCGTCGAAACAAAACACCGGAAGAAAACCAAAACTTTCAGACAAGGACCGTCGGACACGAATTGTTAGAAAGGATTGCAAAAGTACAGCTCCCAAAATTACTTCAGAGCTTAATGATCACCTCTAGAACCCACTTTCCACAAAGCTGGATTTCATGGGAGAGCTGCAGAAAAATTCCACAAATATGAGTCGTGTATGATGTCAAGTACCACAGAAAGGTGTTGTTTATTAACATCTAATTTTATACACTATCTACATTGTTTACATTTGACGGATATTTGTCCTCATCTTGTTTGTTGTTAACACAACGTTTCGGTTGATATATACTCCAGCCTACATCAGGTGTCTTGGGGAAATATCGAACCTGGGTTCTCATTCTTAAGGTATATTTTGTTGTTGTTACTATTTGGGTCACTGATTAATAATGATAAGAAGAAGAAGAAGAGGAAGAAGAAGAAGAAGAAGAAGAAGAAGAAGAAGAAGGAGGAGGAGGAGGAGGAGGAGAGGAAGAAGAGAAGAAGAAGAAGAAGAAGAAGAAGAAGAAGAAGAAGAAGAAGAAGAAGAATAGTGGTTAAGAGCACGGGCTATTAACCCCAAGATACCGAGTTCGGTTTCAGGCAGTTACCTGAATAATAATAATAATAATAATAATAATAATAATAATAATAATAATAATAATAATAATAATAAAAATAATAATAATAATAATAATAATAATAATAATAATAATAATAATAACAAAACAACAACAGCAACTACATCGAAAAATACCTTAAGAATGAGAGCCCAGGTTCGAAATTTCCCCAAGACACCTGGAGGGTATATCAGCCGAAACGTTGTGTTAACAACAAACGAGATGAGGACAAATATCCGTCGAATGTAAATAATGTATATAATATTCATAATTCCTCATCTCTTAAAAATAGAACCGGATTCTCTAATTTTATAAAGGACATTTCTCTCAGCATCATGACATTTAAAACTGGTTAAACTGAAAATAGTGAAAGTTGCTCAAGTTTAATGCTTCTTATTTACTGAAGGTAGTTAAATAAAGATTTTATTTTCAGTTTTGTAGTCGCATTTAATCTAAGTGATATTGAAATCTATGTTTTCAAAGTTATGTCAAGTTTCATACGTATGTCTGCATTTAATGAAGCCGAGTCTATCCTTTAAAGTGTTGCAAATACCGGAAATGTTGAAAAAGAACATTTGAGTTTGCAAAGAATTTTGACGTAATAGAGAAATATGGATTTCATTTTTGAAATTAGCACCCCATAATTACTATAAAACATGTCTCAAACACGAGACTACAAAAGCATGTTCCCGAGTTTAATTCAATGTTAACTTGAGGCACGTATATTACCTTCTATCAGATAATTGGAGATACCAATGACGGAAAGGAGAAACTTTAGTGTTTGGCAGAAGGATTCATTCTTGAAGTCTGGAACCGAGCAACTCTAGTTTTTCTTTGGTAATGCCAAATTGCATTTAACATCCGGTTGACTTACAAAATGTGGGGAATTAGTGGCATCTGGAACACATCCGTCATCTTTCCCTATTTCTATATCAAATGAACTGCTGTCTTCAACAACCGCTCAACTTGACTGTCACGTAGTGACTGACTGTTGGGCCGTAACAATACATACTATATATATACGTGCCTCAATATATAAAGATGGCATATATAAATATATATATGCCTTGTTCCAGGTCTACTGATTTGTCCTGGTTACTATGCGTAATTTTTATAAGGTCTGATTTCTTAAGTGTTGCTCCAAGCATTTCAGTTTCTTTCGCATCCCACACGATAACCGTATGGTCATCCGTGTGCCAACACGACCCTGCTTTGATTTCAACCGTGTTTACTAAGGTCTTGCGAAGATCAGATATAGAACCAACCCGTTCCACGATGAATCATACCTATTTCTTTACTACCCACAAGGGGCTAAACACAAAGAGGACAAACAATGACAGACAAACGGATTAAGTCGATTATATCGACCCCAGTGCGAAACTGGTTCTTATTTAATCGACCCCGAGAGGATGAAAGGCAAAGCCGTCCTCGGCGGAATTTGAACTCAGAACATAACTGCAGACGAAATACGGCGACGCATTTCGCCCGGCGTGCTAACGTTTCTGCCAGCTCGCTGCCTTCAATCCACGATGAATCATACCAACGATATATCAGACCTGCTCTGGAATCACACGGGTTTCTAAGCACCGAGTTCACAAAGTTTTGCCTTTGAATTTACCCTTAATCCATCTTTCATAAAATTTACTGAAAGTTAGATTTTTATTGCGGTGACTGTAACAACAGACATATTTTGACATAATCGACATCGCTGATCAGATTTTAGAGGGGGGGGGTGATAGTAATTTCTATAACAATAAACGAAAGCCAACGAAGAAAAGCAACTCTAGCGTGTTTGTGTCTGTATGTACGCGCGCTGACAATGCATCGTTAAACAATCGTTACCTTTCCATGTTTGATACAACGTAAACACGTATCTTATGAAAGTCGTAAATAAAATAGTAAGGGAGGTAACTCATAATTTGTTTAATTGCTTATTGACCTTGAACCGTTTATTCTCAGAACACACGCGTTCACAAATCAATATTCTTTCAAATTACATGAATTCATTTTTTTTTTTTTGGTACAGTCACATGAACTAATGGTTCCTACCAAATTTCTGATACTAATTTCAGATCTAATCTCTAAATTTCTCTATCACGTCCAGATTTTTTGAGTAACCGAAAACTTCTATTTTCCTTCTTTACTCACCCGCTTCTGTGACGAAAGCCGTTCAAGCTACTTTTCCGTACCGCTTTTATGTTAAGCATACTGAAATAATTAGTGAACAGGGATATCTTAACTCCTTTCTCTGGTTTAGTTCAGACAACAGAATTCTGCTGTCGGAGTCACCACTCTTGCACCCAACCATCCATCTAATACATGTTAGTATTTTGTTGTTACTACCGATAGACAACTTATTGTTCTTAAATGAAATTTTGGTGTTTCCTCTTCCTTTGTCGCTTGTAGGAACCAACAATACAACAGTAATCTCACATGAGATGAGATTTAAAAAATACATTTTCAAAGATATTCTTCATCCCATATTTTCATAAATTTTAAGCATGTTTTCTGAGTTCACAGTGGTTTTCAGCTTTGTGGTTTCCTAGAAAATCTTTGACAACTTCAACAAAAGATGTACCTAGTTCATTCTCCTTTAGAATTCATGGAAACGATGAGTCATACTGCGGATCTGTGGTCCAGTGAAAGCTCCAGCTTCTAACATAGCATCTGTCAATATCCATTTGAATCTATCCTTTAAATATTGGAAACCACTAACTTGATGGTCCATACCTTCACGAAATTTTTCATAAGGCCACGTTTAATGTGAAGTGGTGGAAGATGTACTTTCTGAGGGTGAATAAGTGCTGGGTGTTACACATTCTTGTTTGTCAACAACCCTTCAGTTCTAGATAGCCAATCATATTTTTTGTAGTGATTCTTGTCATATCTGCTGTTCCACGGACACAAAAAGCACATGTGCTCTGTGTAGCTCAGCTGTAACTCAAGAAATAATGACACGGCTTTAAGGTCACCATAAATATTACATATGTGGTCCTTATATTTGATGAGTCTTAGCAGCAGCTCCACCGATTCATGTCTCATTAAATCCTATGACATGTGCTGCAGGTATTGAAGGTTTTTCATTGCCGTTGTGCAGTAATATAACTTTAGACTAGCTTTACTAGAGTCCATGAACAGTCTCCATTCTTTTGGATCATAGCGAAAGCCAATCCTTTCCTTCAGGTCATTGATATCGTGGCAGGAACAAACGTTTTACTCCGCTAAGTAAAAGGATGAAAACTAGAGATGCCAATGACGGAAACGAGAAAAGTCTGGAACCGAGCAACTCTAGTTTTTCTTTGCTAATGCCAAATCGCATTTTACATCCAGTTGACTTACAAAATGTGGGGAATTAGTGGCATCTGGAACATATCCGTCATCTTTCCCTATTTCTATATAAGATGAACTGCTGTCTTCAACAACCGCTCAACTTGACTGTCACGTTACAATACTTTTGACTCAGTGTTCCCAAATTTTATTGATCAAAATTGTTAGAATTTGTATAGAGTTGGCAAACAAAAATTGCTTTAACCTTGAAAAGCAAGTTTCATATTACTGGCATTAGGAAGACACTTAAAACCAACATCTAGACGTGTTATGAAATTTTGCAAAGTGATTTGCATTTTACACACGTGATAGAAAAATGATAGAAAAATCTAATTATAGATTTGAAATTAGCATACCGAAATTAGCTCGGAACACCAATTTGGTCCTCTAACAAAATCTTTGTTGCCTAGTGTTATACAAGTATGCCGTAATAGAAGATTATATTTATATATTTGGAGGCGGCGAGCTGGCAGAATCGTTAGCGCGCCGGGTGAAATGCTTAGCGGTATTTCGTCTGTCGTTACGTTGTTAGTTCAAATTCCGCCGAGGTCGACTTTGCCTTTCATCTTTTCGGGATCGATAAATAAAGTACCAGTTTCGCACTGGTGTTGATGTAATCAACTTAATCTCTTTGTCTGTCCTTGTTTGTCCTCGCTGTGTTTAGCCCCTTGTGGGTAGTAAAGAAATAGGTATTTCGTCAGTCGTTACGTTCTGAGTTCAAATTCCGCCGAGGTCGACTTTGCCTATCATCCTTTCGGGATCGATAAATAAAGTACCAGTTTCGCACTGGGGTCGATGTAATCGACTTAATCCGTGTGTCTGTCCTTGTTTGTCTCCTCTGTGTGTAGCCCCTTGTGGGAAATAAAGAAATATATATTTATATATTTGGCAGGCTTTCAATAAGCTGATTTACAATTACAATAGCTTAGATGTTCTTAATATTTGTTTCCTTATTGCCCGCAAGGGGCTAAATATAGAAGGGACAGACAAACGGATCAAGTCGATTACATCGACCCCAGTGCCTAACTGGTAATTAATTTATCGACCCCGAAAGGATGAAAAGCAAAGTCGACCTCGGCGGAATTTGAACTCAGAACGTAACGGCAGACGAAATACGGCAACGCATTTCGCCCGGCGTGCTAACGTTTCTGCCAGCTCGCCGCCTTAAAGATGTTCTTAATATGATTTAGCTATTCGGAGGACAAAGCGATATTTTATTTATTTATATAATTTTTTTTTTGTAGTTTTCGTGGTTTTTTAGGTTTTTTGGGGTTTTTTTTTGTCGTAGTTTTCCTCTTTTTTCAATTTTCCCTTGTGGGATGGGATTAATTTTACAAAAGCATGGACATGAGTGCAATATTTCGTCTACAAAACAAAGGACTTTCCACAGTTCGCTATTTTGTAACACATTTATACGATTGCTCCAACTACTATAAAATTAAATGGCAACGAAATCTCTTCGTTCATATTACTCTGTTTCATTTTGAACAGATATTTCTGTCCTCGCGGTCAAAGTTGATCAGCGGCGCTGCTGAGGGTGGAGGAGGATACAGCCCCTATTATATACATGCGATGGAATACACATCGTAGCCTGGAATGGAAGCACTCCGTCGGTTACGACGACGAGGGTTCCGGTTGATTCGAATCAACGGAACAGCCTGCTCGTGAAATTAACGTGTAAGTGGCTGAGCACTCCACAGACACGTGTACCCTTAACGTAGTTCTCGGGGATATTCAGCGTGACACAGAGTGACAAGGCCGGCCCTTTGAAATACAGGTACAACAGAAACAGGAAGTAAGAGTGAGAGAAAGCTGTGGTGAAAGAGTACAGCAGGGATCACCACCATCCCCTGCCGGAGCCTCGTGGAGCTTTAGTTGTTTTCGCTCAATAAACACTCACAACGCCCGGTCTTGGAATCGAAACCACGATCCTACGACCGCGAGTCCGCTGCCCTAACCACTGGGCCATTGCGCCTCCATCGTAGCCTAAGAAAATAACAAACTGCTTTCTATTAAACTTCCTGGACATGACGATTCTATGTGGAATCGAATATCACATCGCACTCACACCAACATTATAGGATTCGTGTAATGCAATAAAATAAACATTTTTTTAATAATTGGAGATCAAATCTGCATTTTCTGAGTTTGTTTACGGCTCTGGTTTCAAATTTCCTTTCGTTTCTCCCTAACATTTAGTTCTTTGAAATATGATAGCGTTTTCTTTTTTTTTAAATTTAATTTCATTTATCTTTTTTCAATTTTATGGTGATCGTAATACACGCATATTTAGATGCGTAACAATACAAAAATCTAAACAACCCTTTGTATCCAGCGAAAAAGGATAATTCAATCTATGATTTCAATTACAATGTATTTGAATTTTAAATAATGCTTTTGAAATTCATTTTAGCGCGCTCTCCCTCTCTCCCCTTCTCCCCCCTTTCTCTCTCTGCCCACGTTCCTTCTTTTACTTTCCTCTTTCTCCTCCCTCTCTTTTCTTCCTTTCTCGTCCTCTCTCTCTCTCTCTCTCTCTCTCTCTCTCTCTCTCTCTATCCCTTTCCTCTCTATTCGGTCTCTCTCCTTCCAAATACAACGAGGATCAAAAGAATATCTTCCTATACATATTTCATATTCATCTCTCTCTCTCTCTCCCCTTCTTTCTTTCTCTCTCTCCCTTTCATTCTCCTTCTCTTTCTCTCTCTTCCCCCTCTCTCTCTGCTTACCTTCCTTCCTTTACTCTCCTTCTCTTTCTCTTCCTCCTCCCTCTCTTTTCTTCTCTTTCTCGTCCCTCTCTCTCTCTCTCCGCTTCTTTCTTTCTCTCTCTCCCTTTCATTCTCCTTCTCTTTCTCTCTCTTCCCCCTCTCTCTCTGCTTACCTTCCTTCCTTTACTCTCCTCTCTTTCTCTTCCTCCTCCCTCTCTTTTCTTCTCTTTCTCGTCTCCCCCCTCTCTCTCTATATATATATATATCCCTTTTCTCTCCATTCGGTCTCTCTCCTTCCAAATACAACAAGGATCAAAAGAATATCTCCCTATATATATTTCATATTCAGCTCTCTCTCTCTCTTTCTCTCTCCCTCTCTCTCTCCCCCTTCCTCTCTCTCTTCCTTCCTTTCTCTCTCTCTCTCTCCATCTCTCTCCAGTTCTCATCCTCAGCGATCACTCCTCCCTTTTTTCTTTTTTCCTGTGTTTTTCTGCACCATCACACTAGCTTCCATTGACTTTCGTTGTCATGACAATTTTACTATAGCAAGTTTAATTTTCAAGAAACGCAACAATTTGTTTGTGCTGATGCAAAGTGACAACAGCAAAACAAGGAAGGACTTTCACAGTTTACTAGTTTATAACTTTCGATTTTTCTTATAAAAATGATATTTGACTATTTATTTATTCATTTATTTATGTATTTATGTCGATCTTTGTTACAAAATTTCCGTATCTATTTCACTATTTTTTTTCTCTTTTGCTCTTTTTTAATTTATTTCCATATTTCAATATTTCATAAGTTTCGATTTTTCTTCAATGATTAAAGAAAGAATACGTTAAACACTGCGTTAAAGAAACGTTTTATACAGAAATTTGTTTTTATTTCTTGAACCGAAACACGACATAATTTTGATTATTTCATACATAATTATCTTTGTTCTTATTTTTATATCACAGATTCAGTTAAAGGACTGAATATAAAGCAGTTTGTTTTTGTTTTATTTTACTTTTGGTTCGTTTGTTTTTTGGGGGGTTCTTTTTTTTTTGCATATGTTATGAATATGTACACATCTAACAATATTTAGTCATCATGCCTTCATTCGAACTTACGTTTTTTTTTTTTTTGCATGAATATGTTGATGGAGACATTTCTTGCTCGTCATTTATCAACCCCAACGTTTTCTAGAAAGAAATTTAAATGAGAATATAAGAAGCACAATGTTTTGTCAGTGAACAGGTCGAGGTTTCAAAGCGACGAAAATATTTTGACAAATTAAATTTAAATGTTGAAGTGAATCTAACGGTTTTTGTGTGTTTCTTAAATGGCTTATAAACACCTTCCACGCTGCAATTGTTTTCGTTCCAGCACACAATCTCAGATCAGGTCACTTGCTATGCAAGTACATCTCTTTAATAAGAAGAGTATGTTTTAACATTCAACGACAACCTATTTTCATAATGGCCTCAAGAATCTTCGCAACAGCGACTCCAGAAGGTTTGCGTGTAATTATTTACAGCATTTCACAGTTTATATAATTCTAGTATGTTGAGGTTTTTATTTTTTTCTCTTTTTCAAATTTAACATCTTATAAAATTTCCTTGATTTCGCCCCCCTAAGTCCCTTATTTAAATGTACTGCACTCACATTTGGTACTACGTAAAAGAATTACAGAAATTCTCTTGAATTCCCTGGCTCTGTGGTAAGTAGCTTGCCAACCAGCCACAAGGTTCCAGGTTCAGTCCCACTGCGTGGCACCTTGGGCAAGTGTCTTCTACTATAGCCTCGGGCTAACCAAAGCCTTGTGAGTGGATTTGGTGGACAGAAACTGAAAGAAGCCCGTCGTATGTATGTGTTATGTATATATATATATATATAGATATATATATATATATATATATATATATATATATATGTATGTATTATGTATCTGTGTGTATATGTTGATGTGTCTGTGTTTGACCCCCCCCCCCAACATCGCTTGACAACTGATGTTAGTGTGTTTACGTCCCCGTAACTTAGCGGTTCGGCAAAAAGAGAACGATAGAATAAGCACTTAGGACGATTTGCTCGACTAAAGGCGGTGCTCCAACATGGCCGCAGTCAAATGACTGAAACAAGTAAAAGAGTAAACTGATCTCTGGAAACTGGTAATCTGTAGCAACGCGACTGTCCACAACATATGAGAGACGCAACACTATTTTATAAATCTCGTCTGTTTGTCCATCTGCATATCAATAACTTTCAAATATCCATAGATCTTCCATTTGACGAAAACTGCATTAAAATGTATATTATATATGAACACAGAAAGCAATAGGGATACCATTTACCTTGTCATTATGCAAAAGAAGGGCTTTCAAGTCACATTCTTTGAGTCGGTGAAGAGCCGTCAATCAATGGCTAGATGAGAGTGAGTGGAGGTCAATGGCCCAGGGTTAGGGCAGCGGACTCGCGGTCATAGGATCGCGGTTTCGATTCCAGACCGGGCGTTGTGAGTGTTTATTGAGCGAAAACCTAAAAGTTCCACGAGGCTCCGGCAGGGGATGGTGGTGATCCCTGCTGTACTCTTTCACCACAACTTTCTCTCACTCTTACACTTCCTGTTTCTGTTGTACCTGTATTTCAAGGGGCCGGCTTTGTCACTCTCTGTGTGACGCTGAATATCCCCGAACTACGTTAAGGGTGCACGTGTCTGTGGAGTGCTCAGCCACTTACACGTTAATTTCACGAACAGGCTGTTCCGTTAATTCGGATCAACCGGAACCCTCATCGTCGTAACCGACGGAGTGCTTCCATCACAGATGAGTGTGAGTATGTGAAATCGTTGCAAGTGAAGGACTGGCTAGCTACTCTAAAGCTTTTTGCCAAATTAACATTTAGTTTACGATAATGGCTCATTTAGTCATTTTGGTGAAGTACAGGGTAGACTAAATGATCTGACACATTTGGAGGCTTAATAAAAGTACAAAATAAGAAATAATGAAAAGAAAAATTTTATTTTCTGAATGCCATTTTATTTCATTAAGTTTTAAAAATCAAATCAGATAAATGCTTCCTATAATTGTCAACACACTGTTGGAGACGTTCATGAAAGTTATCGATAATTCTATGGATCATTTCTTCTGGAATGGTTGCTATTTCTGCACAAATTGCACGTTTTAATTCATCAATAGATCGAAGGCGATGACTGAATACTTTTGATTTTAAATATCCGCACAAGAAGAAATCACAGTTTCGGATCAGGAAAACCAAATAAGTTGCACCCATTCAGTTTTGACGGGGATTTTTCCCAATTCTTTTTAACCACAGCCTTCGAAGTGGTGGGGTGGAACATCGTTTTATGGAAAATAAAGTTTTGAAAATGTTTTGGTAGAACCCTGACCCCTTATCATCCCACTTCGGACCGATTTGGGCCATTTTTTTTTTTCACTTCAAAGCCGTGGCAGCAGCTTTTTAGGTAAAAAAAAAAAATTTTTAATTGTTAATATTTTCAGAGGATAAAGTGATTTAAGGGAGATTAGGCTGTCATTTCTAGAACATCCTAAGACAACCCTTCTCGTGCCTTTCTCACTGTCGAATGGTTCTGAAGTTTTTCAATATTTTTCTCCCCATAAATACATTTATATTCTATAAAAATGTGAAAAATTATGATTATTTTGCAACCTCACTCCCTGGCCCCGATTGTTTCTTTTTAGAATATAAAACATTGGAGAGCCTGAGAAGGTCATTGGTGGCATTTATCGACAGTGATTTTTAAAAAAAGGGTGATGTAAACGATAATTCAATTTTAATAGCATATTTTTTTCTTTCACGCACACGCCTTTGCTTGATTGAGGTGGGGGTAAACATTTAAATTACAAGTATTTTTGTCGCTGTTGTTGTTGTTGCTTATATCTCACCAATGGACCACACGTGCGTTACTTCGACATTATCATTCTTTAAAATGTGTTTCATGGGAGAAAAATATTGAAAATAACATCAATACATGCGACGATGCATGAAAGAAAACGGAGGGTACTTTGGGATGTGCTAGAAACAACAGCCAAATCTTTCTTGAATCGTACACCTTTTCCTCTGAAAATACAATTTCTTCTTATTTTTGACAGAAAAGGCTCCTCCCATGGTTTTTATTTCTCTCAGTAATTAATCGAAGTTGTTTACAAATAGCGAATTAAAACTTGAAACGAAAACATTAAAATAGAAATAGAGACGCTTCGCAAATGAAAACGAAAACTTTTGTCGTTTCTACGTCAATACCGAAAGGGTAAAATTAATTAATTAATTAATTAATATTAATAATTCCACCAAGTAGTATTCGACATGTTGAAAGGACCATTTACGATAAACTTAAACAATATGTTTTATGATTAAAATATAATTATAATTAGGGCTTGGCAAAAAAATTTGCTTAACCACATATCGAACTTTAGAAATAGCAGCCAAAGAACCTAGCTATTTCTTCTACTGTAAGAAACAACTCCCGGACAATATATACTCAAAAACAATTCACGTCGGCAGAGTGGAAAAACAGCGAAAATTACTCGGCATTCAATTAACTATGGACGCGTTTCGGAATTATATATTATATATATATATATATATTGTATATATATATATATATATATATATCTTTTACTCTTTTACTTGTTTCAGTCATTTGACTTGCGGCCATGCTGGAGCACCGCCTTTAGTCGAGGCAAATCGACCCCGGGACTTATTCTTTGTAAGCCCAGTACTTATTCTATCGGCCTCTTTTGCCGAACCGCTAAGTGACGGGGACGTAAACACACCAGATCGGTTGTCAAGCAATGCTAGGGGGACAAACACAGACACACCAAACATATACAACACACTTATTACACATACATATATACGACAGGCTTCTTTCAGTTTCCGTCTACCAAATCCACTCACAAGGCACTGGTCGGCCCGGGGCTATAGCAGAAGACACTTGCCCAAGATGCCACGCAGTGGACTGAACCCAGAACCATGTGGTTGGTTAGCAAGCTACTTACCACATAGCCACTCCTGCGCCTATATACATATATATATATATATATATATATATATATATAATATATATATATATATATATATACACAAATAAGAAAATGGAAAAATACACCTTAATCAATAATCAACTACCAGATAACACCAATCACATAATTTATTAAACCACTACCTATGAACATCAAGGTCAAACATAATAGTATAAAACAAAACAATGCACATCAATGAGTAATATGATACAATAAGTACAATATGTATAAGTGAATAATATAAATTAATATATAAATATAAATTACAAACTACATCTTACAGCTGTTTCAGCCATGCAGATATGGGTATCTCATTATGCTCATATTAGCCAGGTGTGATAAGTTGATATGTGGTAATAAATGAGACACTTACAAAAATATCCCAAGGCCTCTTTAGAGATTATGAAATACAAATTGAATTAAGTATGAATATCAGAGGAGGTACACCCATACAAGAGTGGGTACATACCCATAATATATAATATACACATACATGTGAGTGCATATACCCATACTCCTATATATATATACATATACATAACAATAACATTTATGTATTAACTTTGTTGGGTGCTTTACTGGCAGTATATTGGATATAGTGTTATCCCATGGTGAGTTGCACTTACAACCCCTATCTCAATTTATAAATATATATATATATATATATATATATATATATAGATTAAGCATATTATTTACTTTAAATAAAAAAAACTTAGCTAAAGACCCTATTATGTATCCAAGGTCAAATTGTTTATGCATCCTAAGTATGGAAGCAATCCGCGCAACCGTTTCCGCGTAAAAAAGGGAACACGGACACACAGAGTACTTTTTAAAGCAAGGTACTTATTCTATCGGTTATATATATATACATATAAAGGAATACAAAAATGGGACAAGAACGCAAAACATCCAGACAGCTGATACAAAAAAGGGACAAGAAAAAACAAGGATGGGTCATTCGGAGTTTTCTTTCCTCAGGCGAGTTCCAGATTAATTTTGCAATTTCGGCTGATTATACTCGACATTGCCCCAATCCGGCCTGATCCAAAGAGAAACTAAGCTAAGAGCACTAGATTCCTTGGAAGAAAGCAGCGAATGTATACGAAAACAAGGATGGAAAAAGAACGGAGAAATGGTACACAAATACAAATGCAAATAACAGGACATAAACCGCAAGTGTCTTTCGACTGAGGACGAATTATATTAAGCTAGCGTGTGTGGAAGTGAAACCTTAGGACAGGGACATAAGAGATGACAGGTATGGGGAGGAATATAGATGTTGCTTAATTCTGTTGATTAATTGTCGTCAGGATTACTACTGAATCATATAGATAATCCTTTTGCAGGATTCTGACTGGGGATAATTTCCAAAAGCTAAGTCCCTGAAATGCATTAGCCCACTTATATTTTCCCCATCCGGAAGACATAAAATGGGTTATTTCTAGATATAATAGTATCAGTCTGTTTCTGTTCACAGTGAAATTAAGATGTCGTCTTGTTAGAGAAGACCACCCCCTTTCAAGACTAGAAGTGAACACGAAAATAATAGACAGAGAATCAACAAAATTATATAAAAGGATAGCAAATTAAATTTTCACAGCATGACTCACGATTGTGCATGATACATATAATGATGTTTTGAACTTTAAATATGTCAGTTTCGAAATTTTACACGATACCATCATCATCATCAACATCCTCCTCCTCCTCCCCCACCTCCACCTCATCATCATCATCATCATCATCATCATCATCAACAGCAACAACAACAGCAACATATGTGCACATTCTGTCAGCGAAGAAAACAAACTAAATTTAATGAGTGAAAGTGATTTTTGGGATTGACAAAAAATGGACATTGATAATGTTTTCACCAGACTTGCTCACTAGCAAAGAAAAGTTTGCAGCATGGAAAACGCCACCTCTCCTGAGCGAATAAAGAAGGTGGATCAAATATCTCTACAACTTTAAAAACACAACAGTCTTCTTTAGATATTCACAGAAGCAACCGCATATATTGCTAGCTGAACCGACACTCCAACATATAGCACCATATGCCTGGTTTTCCAAAATGGCAGAGCGTAAAAAGAAAACAAACCGAGCTGTTTCGCCATTGGTTTTTCTCACAGACTAATGTCATATTTCGATGACGTTGACCATTGTTTTACAGATGTCTTTGTGCAAGAGTGGACGCCAAAAGGATCAGAAACTGAATTTATTAGAATGAGATCTTCATGGATATGTAGGCTTTAATGACCTCCAAGGAGCACAGGACTATGCCGAAGCTGTACCTTGTCGTGGATGAGAAAGAAAATGTTGAAGTTCCAACTGATAGACATGTGAAAACAAGAACCATCCACGAGATTTTTACCTGGAAGAACCTGAAGACTACAAAGAAGACAGTACCAGATACATCTACAGCAAATTCCACTCCACAACGACAAAGACATACGGGTATGGCAAAGGTGAGGAGGAACTTATGCGCATGAGACGACACGTACTTCACGGTCGTTTGGAATGCTATCTATCTCTTTATAAGATCTAAGATTAGACGATGAGATGGTGTAATACTTTAAGAGATAGAGAACAAGAGCTGAAAAAACACTCGGGTGATAGGTTACATTAATAATGAATCATCATTACCAATAACTGAAAAAGAAGCCAGCTCACAGAAGATTATTATAAATACTTTCAGTGAGGCACATGGCTCAGTGGTAAGAGCGTCGAACTTATGACCGTGAGGTTGTGAGTTCGAATCTCGGACCGGGCTGCGTGTTGCGTTCTTGAGCAAGACACTTTATTTCACGTTGCTCCAGTTCATTCAGCTGTAGAAATACGTTGCAACGTCACTGGTGCCAAGCTGCATCGGCCCCTTTGCCTTTCCCTTGGATAACATCGGTGGCGTGGAGAGGGGAGGCCGGTATGCATGGGCGACTGCTGGTCTTCCATAAACAACCTTGCCCGGACTTGTGCCTCGGAGGGTAACTTTCTAGATACAATCCCATGGTCATTTGTGACCGAAGGGGTCTCTACTTTCAGGTGCTCTAGATTATACGAAGATGACAAACGGACAGAATTTTGGTATGCGCAAGCTCAACTGAGGTGATGGTTTCGCACTCATATGGTGTATGGTTTGGTTTTAATTGCTTCCTTTTTATATAATTATGTCATTAAATTTTATTGTATGCTTACACACTCACGCGTGCGCACACTGGCTCATACAGACAACGCAAACTCACATACACACACACACACTCATATACAGGGAGCATGTATAAGCTGTTCTTAGCGATGTGTGCGTGTGTCTTCGTTGATATGTGTATGTGTACGCTGGGTAAGAGTGTAATAAAAGAAAGATGTTTTTGGTAACTCAAAAACAAATCCTATGGATGAGGTGTGTCGTCATCAGCAGGTGGTAGAAACATCTACTCACATACTTTGCAATTAGCGTATACGTGCTAGCACGCTATATTTAAGATCGCGTAACAGCACTAATGTTTGCGAACGTGTGTGTGTGTGTGTGTGTGTAATTTGTGATCTTGTGAGTAAATCTAAACATAATGAAAAGTATTGTGCATTTTCAATTTTCCCAGCATTCTCACACATTATAGGAGGAAGCAGATTACTTCACGTAATACTTTCACGTCTTCCTTGATATATATATATATATATACATATATTGGCCTGCTCGCTTAGCCAGCGAGGTGGCGTCATTTGAAGGCTAAAACAATGCGAAGCGCATTGTGACCAGCGATGTGTAGCAACATCTGATAGCCTGGTTGGTCACGTGATCACGTGATATATATTATAATATATATATATATATATATTTAAAATAATATAGTTAATCCAAACATGAAAACACAACAATGCGAGGACGTGGAACAAGTAAAGTATTATTGGACGCTCAGGAAAGAAGGAAAGAAGGATGCATGTATATATGTATATACATGTATGTATGTATGTAGATATATATATATATATATATATATATATATATAGATAGATAGATAGATATATACATATACTTGTGTGTGTGCGTGTTGTATGTGTGTGCTTGCATGTGTGTGCACGTATGCATCTGTTGTCTCTTTTCCACCTCCTTTCTAAGTCTATCTTTCTCTCTCTCACCCCCACCCCCCTCCTACCTAATTATCTGCTTGAAAGCTATTCAATTAAATACTTTGTCAATTTTCTATATTAATGCTACATCAATCATTAACTATTTCACCGTCTTTCTGCTCTGCCAACAATAAATACGATAATTTCAGGACGTTAAATGTTCTTCAAATATTTTCGCCTTCGATTGAATGCCTCGATGAACTTCTTTCAAACGTCTTTCACAATTCATGGTTTGCTAATAACAGTCTTGGGTTTACTTTTTTTATTAATTTGTTCCATTTATATCGTTATTTCAAAAGTAATTATTATTGTCGTAGCTATTACTAATCTCTGTATTAGCCCTAGGGCTCACAAAAAAACCGATAATTCTTAAAACTGAGTAATTCTCAAAACAAGTAATTCTCAAAACCGGTTAAAAACCGGCTTTCGCGGATTTAGAGCAGTGTCCCTGTAACGAAGAAGTTTGTCGTATATTGTATTTTATTTATATACATACACAGAGAAAGAGAGAAAGTAACAGGTGTCACTGATGTCCACAAATATGTTGATGGTGCCTGTATCTGTATATATGTACAAACAATAACAAAAATAATGGTATTATATTTATTTAATCAGGAATGCAACGTTTTTCCAAGTCGTTGTATATTTGAGAATCAATCAAGTTTCTTGACTTGCTTGATGATTCACTTTCCTTCGAAAATAATCTTTTAAAAAACACAATGCATTCAGTGTTTTACCCGATAAACTTTATAGAGCATTGCTTACAACTAAAGCAACTAGTGTCCAGTCGGAAAGAGCTATTTCAATTACTAGACTTCAACACAAAAATTAGGACAAGTTTATCGGGTAAAACACTGAATGCATTTTGTTTTTTAAAAGATTATTTTTTAAGGAAAGTGAAAATAACTAAGAGAAAATTATCCTTGAAATGAATCTGGAATTGGTTATTACATGTGCTCAACGGGGAAGATCACCTGACTGAAGACTAACAGCATCCCCTCGACTTGCTATGAATAAACTCTGTTACCTCCAAATTCAAATAGTCAGCCAGGGGTTAGCGAAGGAAATGACAAGGTGCTGATCTAAGGTTCAAGGGGAGAGAATGTGGGAATTGATATGTTGCGATATGCTTCAATGAAACAGACAACTAAAGGCGACCGACAACAGTTCAGTTAGTTCAGTTTCAACGATATTTCTTCAAAAGAAAAAAACAGAGAATTGTTTTGCGAAAAAAAAAGTTGTAGAAGCAGCAAACATTAAAATCGGTTTTGGCAAATCCGTTTCGGTTTTACTGATCATAATATAAAACCCGGTTTTAACCGGTTTTATAAAACCGGTTTCGAGCCCTAATTAGCTCTGATCGTTCAGACTTATGATGAAAAGCGTTCCAGCTAAGACTATCCCAACGTATTTTCAGACAATGCATCCACAAATATATTATCAGGTGCTTATTTCCTTTTTAAGATGGTAAGATAGGATTTACAGTAGATTAATTAGGTTGCTATTCTTACAAGTTTGAGAGACCACGTTGGGATCCTTCGTTTTCCATTAGCGTGAGAAATGCCATCGATCTAATTTTGATTTCCAAGATATAGTTTCGAATCCCATTTGCATCCATTTCAGTTTATTTTTAAGATTTATCTCTTTAAAAAAAAGCATGAATATTACAGATATTTGTTCCTTTAATAAAAAAATATATCGTCATCTAAAGTGACCTATATTCCTTTGATCTTGGCGAACTATTTCCCTATGACTACTGCGATAGGTAACTGAAGTCATTTCTCCTTTCCTAGTCTTAATTAACTATGAATATCCTCAGGAAGAGAAATTATCTCTAACTTTCATATTTCTTCACCATTGTATCAAAGAAGAAAACAATATTGCTTTCTTTTAAGAAGGCAAGCCAGCAGAATCCTTAGAACCCCGGGCCAAATGTTTAGAGGTATTTCGTCCGTCTTTACGTTCTGAGTTCAAATTCCGCCGAGGTAGACTACTTGTTGAACACTGGCGGTCGATGCAATCGACTTATTCCTCTCCTCCGGTTTTACTGGCCTTGTGCCAAAATTTGAAACCGATATTGTTTTCTTTTTGGCAAATGTTATCGATTTAGGAGAATATATGGTGTGGTACATAGATATTTCGCATGTGTTTCCTACCTAAAGATATTTCTGACACCCACTGGCTATGATATCGAGGGTGACATCAATAACATTTCCTTTGACTGTCAATGTAAATCTAAATCCTCGTGCGTATTTAAAAGCAAATTATATTCCGTTGATTTTGGTATCTACCTCAGAGTAGAAATCTACATAAAAATACTGATGATTATTGTAATACGAATGATATTCGAAGTACTCCGTCGGTTACGACGACGAGGGTTCCGGTTTATCCGAATCAACGGAACAGCCTCCTCATGAAATTAACGTGTAAGTGGCTGAGCACTTCACAGAACAGTATACCCTTAACGTAGTTCTCGGGGATATTCAGCGTGACACAGAGAGTGACAAGGCCGGCCCTTTGAAATACAGGTACAACAGAAACAGGAAGTAAGAGTGAGAGAAAGTTGTGGCGAAAGAGTACAACAGGGATCACCACCATCCTCTGCCGGAGCCTCGTGGAGCTTTTAGGTGTTTTCGCTCAATAAACACTCACAACGCCCGGTCTGGGAATCGAAACCGCGATCCTATGACCGCGAGTCCGCTGCCCTAACCACTGGGTCATTGCGCCTCCACACGAATGATATAGAGCAAGTAGTAAGTGAGGACGATGGTCACCATCCTATCATAAGGACGATGGTTACCATCCTATCATAAGGTTACCATCCTATCAGCAATATTACTAAAAAATTGGTAATTCGTTCCTGTACCTCATTCGGTCAAAAATCAATAAAACAAACGTTAAAACGTATTCGTTTAAGATTTTATCTTTTCCACTTTAGTCATTTACACAAGGAAAACAACATTATATTTATTTTTAAAATGTATATTATTAACAGGTATCACTAAACAAACAAGTATTTAATTTATATATCTATACTCAAAATCTTATAATTAAATATAACAACGAAACTACTTGTTTATATTTATATTTATATAAATTCTTATATATTATGCAACCCACATAAAATATTTATTCTTAAATATCGTAAAATTTTGTTTACTCGAGGTATTATATCGAACAGAGTATTTGGTGGTAAAGAAGGCATGATGAAAAAAGCATAGCATATATAGTAGTCATGTGGTAAACCATAAAGTGTGTTTGAGTGTATGTAAGATATGATATACGTATCCGGAATGTAATTAATTATAAAATTGCATACATCATATTCAGTTGTATATTTGATACATGTACGCATATGATTAATACAAGAGATTATATCGTATATAGAACATAGTATATTATTTAACATTACAATATACTGTATTTATCATATACGTATTCATATACGATAGCGGTGACCAGGGATATGGTCCAGTGACAAAAACGCCGGAGATCTCTATTGCCACAGGATTTACCATAATCCTGTTGGAGAGCGACCGATAACTTCACAGATTGTTCTTAACATCTTGACGAACAGTGGAGCCTGGGCTGGCAGCTAACCACACCAAGTTTCCGCTGGAGAAAGTATCACAGTACATGGCATGACAGATGAGGGACATACCGCCACAAAACAGGAAAATGTGGGGTTATAAGTTGGAAATGTTGGTGGACAAGGGCTTAAAGATATTTCGTGTTCTGCATGTTCATAGCATGTAATTCTCTGAAAACAGATTTGCAGTCTGTTGCACTTCCTTACTTTCATTTTTTCCCCTTGCTTAATCTTCCTAGTCCTTCTGGATATTCAGCCCTTTGCTTTGGCGCCTTCTACTAGGTAAAATTTCGGTATGGATTTTGTTCTTCAAATGTCTTTAAGACTAGCAAGTCCATATCGATTTTCCCTGCCTACAGGTCACCTTTGGTTAAGCTTACCTTGCACACACTTCCACACTGCCTCACAAAAGTCACTACTGGCTATGGTTCTAAAACGAGTCCCATGTACTGGGGCAGAAATCAGAGATATGTCTAACAATTCTAGCCTGTGTTTTAACTGTATGTTTACTTTTTAAGATACAGCAGATATAGGCCATAACTCTTGCTTACTTTCTTTTTTTCCTTTTTTCCTTCTTTTTCTTTTTTTTTTTTCTTTTTACGATAATTTCTCCAGATATCTCCTGGAGATTGGTTGTGCTAATTTATGTTAAGGAAAATTTAATCTGCTTTCGTCTTTCCATAATCAGAGGCAATGAGTTTTTTCCTTGCTATTTTTTGGATTACCGCCTTTGGCAAATATACGAATATATAGAAGAATTCAATCAGTTCATTTCGCAATGATGGAAGGTTTACCATCACACAGCTGCTACATAAATTGGCCAAATAATTTGGAATCGTGTAAGAGTGCTTGATGCTTTTAGTGTTGTTATTACTGTCATAGTCTTCCAAATAACTTGAGTATTTTTGACTCATTTTTATTAATTATTCTCTATAGGGTCTATTTTATTATTTCTCTTGAAAACTTAGCTGTATATTTAAATTTTGTGTTATGTATATATATATATATATATATATATATGACCTCATGTGTACCGTTGGCGATTTTTTTCCTCTGTCTTCCCTTCTCGGGATCTTTCCTTCTCCTATGTTTCCGACGAAGAGTTCCGCTCGAAACGTTAAAAAACCCTCCGTCTTCCCTTCTTTCTGAGGCCAATAATACCTATATTTCTTCCACGTCCTCGCGTTGTTGTGTTTTTTTTTGTGTTTTCTTGTTTAGATTAACTTTATATATATTAGCAATGTGAATGTTTCGTGGTGTAGCGTAATTGTGTGAAGGAGCATTCTATGAATGAAAATGTACGTTAATAAAAATGTAAACGTTTGTGAAACAATTCTTTTTCTACTATCTCCTCCCACATATCGAGGGAAGATTTTCCTTTGGCAACGATAGTTCTTTTTATCAGTACTCCAAAAAAAATTCATTCCATAATACTGGAATAAAAAGAATTTCAAAAATAGGAACAAAAACGATGTCTTCGCAGAATGAGAGAAGAATTGTAATGAAAATAAAATAATAATAATAATAATAATAATAATAATAACAATAATAATAATAATAATAATAATAATAATAATAATAATAATAATAATAATAATAATACAAATATTTAGGAATTCATGAACTAGATAAGACACAACACACAAATGAAAGAGAAAATAAAGAAAGAATACTATAGACGAGTTAGATCAATACTAACAACAGAGCTCAATGCTAAAAACAAGATTATAGGTATTAACACTTTAGCTGTCCCAGTTATAAGTTACAGCTACAATATTCTTAACTGGACACTAAATGAACTAACCAAAATAGCTAGGAAAACAAGAAAAATAATGACAGGATCTAGGATGCATCACCCAAAATCTGATATAGAAAGGCTATATATACAACGTATAGAAGGTGGTAGAGGCCTTATACAGCAGGAAAACTATTATAAAATAACCACCTGCAAAAATATCTACTTCAGAAGGAAGGAAAACTGATACAAATAGCGGCAAAACACGAGAAAAACAAAAAACTGTTCTCAGTAATTAAGGAAGCTAACAAATACAAACAAGAAATCATACTAACCTAACAAATATGAAGAGAAGAAGAAGAAGAAGAAGAA
>NC_042998.1:199333237-199375671 GCF_006345805.1 Octopus sinensis | reverse complement strand
GCTGGCGAACGGCCACGATCGGATGCTGTTGTCATGTGCCCACAGCAACGGAGGCCAGTCGCGGGGGTACTGGCTACGGCAACTTTCGGATGGTTTTCTCTTGTGTGCCCACCGGCACTGGTACCACAAAGATACAAATTCCATGATGTTCATCTATTTTGATTTGATTTGATTTTCACTTGCCTCAAAAGGCCTTCACAAGTATCACAAGGAGGAAGGTATGCACAGGTGGACTGACTACGTCCCAGGTAGGGGCCATGGTTTATGGCCCCTGACTAGTCTTGCCGGGTCTTTGGAAGGTGTTTTTTCTTATTTGGTTCATGTGTTTACATTCCACTTATTATTATATATATGACGATGCTTGTATGTATGTATGTATTTTTTACTATTCTACTACTATGTATATGTATCATCATCATCATCATCGTTTAACGTCCGTTTCCGCGCTATGTATATATATATATATATATGTTATATATAAATATATATTATATATACTTATATATATATATATGACAATGATAAATATCAAAGTGAGTTATATACAGTAGCGTAACACATCGTGACGTATTTTTGCCATTTCAATATGGCTAACCCCTAAGGGTGGATGCTACTGTAGTTTTAGCCCCAGGAGGACACACTCCTCCAGCTGGCCATAGACACACTATCTGTGTCCTGTCAGATTTGCAAAGGGAAGTCATCCTTCCCGTCTTCAACTTATGATACACACGGACTCGAGTTTCGAGGTATTGACCTCTCGTCAGCGTGTGACAATCACAGTTGTCGCCGAGAATTAGATTTCCTTCACAAATACTTATACTTTTTCCAGCGCCCACTGTCGCTGATATTGAAAAAGTGAAATCAAAACAAGATAAATATCAAAGTGAGTTATATACAGTAGCGGTAAACACATCGTGACGTATTTTGCCATTTCAATATGGCTAACCCCTAAGGGTGGATGCTACTGTAGTTTTTGCCCCAGGAGGACACACTCCTCCAGCTGGCCATAGACACACTATCTGTGTCCGTCAGTATTGCAAAGGAAGTCATCCTTCCCATCTTCAACTTATGATACACACGGACTCGAGTTTCGAGGTATTGACTTCTCGTCAGCGTTGAATTTTCATTGTTGATTTCACTTTTTCAATATCAGCGACAGTGGGCGCTGGAAAAAGTATAAGTATTTGTGAAGGAAATCTAATTCTCGGCGACAACTATGATTGTCACACGCTGACGAGAGGTCAATACCTCGAAACTCGAGTCCGTGTGTATCATAAGTTGAAGACGGAAGGATGACTTCCCTTTGCAATACTGACAGGACACAGATAGTGTGTCTATGGCCAGCTGGAGGAGTGTGTCCTCTGGGCTAAAAACTACAGTAGCATCCACCCTTAGGGGTTAGCCATATTGAAATGGCAAAAATACGTCACGATGTGTTACCGCTACTGTATATAACTCACTTTGATATTTATCATTGTTTGATTTCACTTTTTCAATATCAGCGACAGTGGGCGCTGGAAAAAGTATAAGTATTGTGAAGGAAATCTAATTCTCGGCGACAACTATGATTGTCACACGCTGACGAGAGGTCAATACCTCGAAACTCGAGTCCGTGTGTATCATAAGTTGAAGACGGGAAGGATGACTTCCCTTTGCAAATACTGACAGGACACAGATAGTGTCTATGGCCCAGCTGGAGGAGTGTGTCCTCCTGGGGCTAAAAACTACAGTAGCATCCACCCTTAGGGGTTAGCCATATTGAAATGGCAAAAATACGTCACGATGTGTTACCGCTACTGTATATAACTCACTTTGATATTTATCATTGTTTGATTTCACTTTTCAATATCAGCGACAGTGGGCGCTGGAAAAAGTATAAGTATTTGTGAAGGAAATCTAATTCTCGGCGACAACTATGATTGTCACACGCTGACGAGAGGTCAATACCTCGAAACTCGAGTCCGTGTGTATCATAAGTTGAAGACGGGAAGGATGACTTCCCTTGCAAATACTGACAGGACACAGATAGTGTGTCTATGGCCAGCTGGAGGAGTGTTGTCCTCCTGGGGCTAAAAACTACAGTAGCATCCACCCTTAGGGGTTGCCATATTGAAATGGCAAAAATACGTCACTATATATATATGTATATATATATATATATGTATAAATATATGTATATGTATATATATATATAAATATTGTATATATATATATGTAATGTATATATATGTAGTATATATATATATATATAATATATATCTATAATATATATAATGTATATATATATACATATATGTATGTATATATATATGTGTATGATATATATATATACACACACATATATATATATGTGTGTGTGAGTGTATATATATGAGTATGTATATATATCATCATCATCATCATCATCATTTTTAACGTCCGCTTCCATGCTAGCATGGGTTGGACGGTTCAACTGGGGTCTGGGGAGCCCGAAAGCTGCACCAGTCCAGTCAGATCTGGCAGTGTTTCTACAGCTGGATGCCCTTCCTAACGCCAACCACTCCGAGAGTGTAGTGGGTGATTTTATGTGCCACTGACACAGGTGCCAGATGAGGCTGGCAAACGACACGCTCGGATCGGATGTGTTTTTTATGTGCCACTGACACAGGTGCCAGACGAGGCTGGCGGCAGACGCCACGCTCGGATGGTGTTTTTATGTGCACCGATACAGGTGCCAGACGAGCTGGCAGACGGCCACGCTCGGATGGTGTTTTTATGTGCCACCGACACAGGTGCTAGATGAGGCTGGCGAACGGCCACGATCGGATGGTGTTTGTCATGTGCCCACCGCACTGACTACGGCACTGAGGATTTCTTGTGTTCCACAGGCACTGGTACCACAGGATACAAATTCCATTGAGTGTTCATCTATTTGTCTATTTTGATTTGATTTGATTTTCACTTGCCTCAACCGGTCTTCACAAGTGTCACAAGAAGGAAGGTATGCACAGGTGGACTGACTAGTCTTGCCGGGTCTTCGGAAGGTGTTTTTATGTGCCACCCGACACAGGTGCCAGATGAGGCTGGCGAACGGCCATGATCGGATGGTGTTTGTTACGTGCCCACAGCACGGAGGCCGGTCGATGCGGAACTGGCTACGCCCACGTTCGGATGGTTCTCTTGTGTGCCACCGGCACTGGTACCACAAAGTGTGTGCCACCGGCACTGGTACCACAAAGATACAGATTCCATTGATGTTCATCTATTTTGATTTGTTTTGATTTGATTTTCACTTGCCTCAACAGGTCTTCACAAGTGTCACAAGAAGGAAGGTATGCACAGGTGGACTGACTACGTCCCAGGTAGGGGCCATGGGTATGGCCTGACTAGTCTTGCCGGGTCTTCGGATGGTGTTTTTATGTGCCACCGACACAGGTGCTAGATGAGGCTGGCGAACGGCCACGATCGGATGGTGTTTGTCATGTGCCCACAGCACGGAGACCAGTCGATGCGGTACTGGCTACGGCCACTTTCGGATGGTTTCTCTTGTGTGCCACTGGCACTGGTACCACAAAGATACAAATTCCATTGATGTTCATCTATTTTGATTTGTTTTGATTGATTTTGATTTTCACTTGCCTCAACAGGCCTTCACAAGTATCACAAGGAGGAAGGTATACACAGGTGGACTGACTACGTCCCAGGTAGGGGCCATGGTTTATGGCCTGACTAGTCTTGCCGGGTCTTCGGAAGGTGTTTTATGTGCCACCGACACAGGTGCTAGATGAGGCTGGCGAACGGCCACGACCGGATGGTGTTTGTTATGTGCTCACAGCACGATGGCCAGTGATGCGGTACTGACTACGGCCATGTTGTTCGGATTCTTGTGTGCCACCGGCACTGGTACCACAAGCGGTACTGACTACTTTTTATGTGCCACCGACACAGGTGCTAGATGAGGCTGGCGAACGGCCACGACGGATGGTGTTTGTTATGTGCCCACAGCACGATGGCCAGTGATGCGCGGTACTGACTACGGCCACGTTCGGATGGATTCTTGTGTGCCACCGGCACTGGTACACAAGCGGTACTGACTACGGCCACGTTCGGATGGATTCTTGTGTGCCACCGGCACTGGTACCACAAGCGGTACTGCTACGGCCACGTTCGGATGGATTCTGTGTGCCACCGGCACTGGTACCACAAGGATACAAATTCCATTGATGTTCATCTATTTTGATTTGTTTTGATTTGATTTGATTTTCACTTGCCTCAGCAGGTCTCACAAGTGTCACATGAAGGAAGGTATGTACAGGTGGACTGACTACGTCCCAGGTAGGGCCCACGGGTTATGACCTGACTAGTCTTGCGGGTCTTCGGATGGTGTTTTTATGTGCCACCATGTTCCCACAGCACGGAGGCCAGTCGATGCGGTACTGGCTACGGCCACGTTCGGATGGTTTCTTGTGTGCCACAGGCACTGGTACCACAAAGATACAAATTCCATTGATGTTCATCTATTTTGATTGATTTTCACTTGCCTCAGCAGGTCTTCACAAGTGTCACAAGAAGGAAGGTATGCACAGGTGGATCGACTACGTCCCAGGTAGGGGCCACGGGATATGGCCTGACTAGTCCTGCCGGGTCCTCTCATGCACAGCACACTTCCATAGGACTCGGTCTTCAGTCATTTCCTTGGTGAGACCTAAAGTTCGAAGGTCATGCTTCACCACCTCGTCCCAGGTTTTCCTGGGTCTACCTCTTCCACAGGTTCCCTCAACTGCTAGGGTGTAGCACTTTTGCACACAACTATCTTCAGCCATTCTCGTCACATGACCATACCAGCGCAGCCGTCTCTCTTGCACACCACAACTGACACTTCTTAGGTTCAACTTTTCTCTCAAAGTACTTACACTCTGACGATTATGAACACTGACATTACACATCCATCGGAGCATACTGGCTTCATTTCTTGCAAGCTTACGCATATCCTCAGCTGTCACGGCCCATGTGTCACTACCATGTAGCATGGCTTTACGTACACACGCATCATATAGTCTGCCTTTTACTCTTAGCGGAGGCCTTTTGTCACCAGCAGGGGTAAGAGCTCTCAAACTTTGCCCAGGCTATTCTTACTCTAGCAGTTACACTTTCAGCACACCCACCCCCGCTACTGACTTGGTCTCCTAGGTAGCGGAAGCTATCAACTACTTCTAGTTTGTCTCCCTGGAACGTGGTAGAAGTTGGTCTCTGCACATTTCCAGTGTTTATTTCTCCTGAGCATCTGCCACAGACAAAAACTATTTTCTTAGTTAGCCTTCCTTTGACATTGCTGCACCTCTTATGTGTCCATAGCTTACACTTGGTGCACCTTATAGAGTTTCTACCTACACCTTTTTACAGATCGAGCAGGGCCATCTACCTGAAGTCGTTTGTGGTTGGTCCACCTTCCTACTTATTAGGACTTTGGTTTTGGCTAGGTTGATTCTAAGGCCCTTCGATTCTAATCCTTGTTTCCACACCTGAAACTTCTCCTCCAGTTCTGATAGTGACTCAGCAATTAGAGCAAGGTCATCAGCATATAGGAGCTCCCAGGGGCATCCTGTCTTAAATTCTTCCGTTATTGCCTGGAGGACTATGATAAATAGGAGGGGGCTGAGGAGGACTGAACCTTGGTGGACCCCAACCTCTACCCGGAATTCTTCACTGTACTCGATATATATATATATATACACACACATATTGTGTGTGTGTACATGCCGAGCTAAGAAGTAGGAGTAGACCAATATAAGAAAGTTTGATAATATCCAGTCTCAGTTGGTCAAGCCTGGGAATAGTAAAAAATATCATGACAGTTGCGCCTTATAGGTCCTTACAAAGGAAGTGCCTGAGGATTCTAACCCCCACATTTCTCCCAAAATTACTGCGAGGAGAAGATGCCTGGCTAGCTGGAGATATACATTCAGTTCCTGTCTTGCAAGTCACTTGACAAGCTCACTGGTATGATTGATACAAATAAAGCACCCAATGCATGCAATAAAGTGCTTGGCACTAGGAATGGCATGCAACCCTACAACCCATACCAGCATGGAAAACAGACATCAATTGATGATAGTAATAATGATGATTATATATATAATATATATATATATATATATATATAGAGAGAGAGAGAGAGAGAGAGAGACAGAGAGAGAATCATCATCGTTCAACATCCATTCTCCATGCTGGCATGGGTTGGATGGTTTGACAGGAGCTGGCCAGCCCCAATTGTCTGTTCTGGTATGATTTCTACATCTGGATGCCCTACCTAATGTCAACCCTTTTACAGAATGTGCTGAGTGGTTTTTACTTGCTGGCAGCATGATTGTTTTTATGTGTGGTACTGTGCAAGTGCATGTTACGTGCCACAGGCATGAGGGCATCTTATGTAGTACAGGCATACATATATATTATATAGATGCAAGCATAGCTGTGTGGTAAAGAAGTCTTCTTCACAAGCATGTGGCCTTATGATTAGTCCTGATGTGCAGCCTCTTGAGTAGGTGTACTGGGCCAAATAAAACTTTGCGAGTGGATGGGTGTGACAGAAACTGAAAGAAAACTGTCAGTGGGTGGTGTGAGAAAGAGAGAAAGTCTTTTTGCCAGTATTTGTCCTCCATCACTTCTTCTCAACTGGTGTTGGTGTGTTTATGTCTCCGTAACTTAACATTTCTGCAAAAGAGGCCTATAGAATAAGTACCTGGCTTAAAAAGAAAATATGTACTTCTGATACAGTGCAAAATAAAGTGCAAGACCAACTCAGAGAAATGATGCAGGCTTTAGAATTTTTTTTTTTTTATATACTTGGGACTTAATCCTTGTCATAATGTAACTCATGTTAGTAAGGAGGCATGATACTGCAAAACTCTCCCCCCTCACTGTGCCAATGATATCTCATTCAGCTGCAGTTTTTATGCAAAAAAAGTAATTATTCCATGATTGATCTATGTTATGTTTTTGATCAGTGTGATCTCCATATATCATCAGGTGTCTTATTTCTGAAGAAATAAGAAAATTAGAAAAATTATGATCTGAAGATAAATAAAATATAATCTGATAAATTGTTTCAAAAGAATTTAACAATTAGTGTTGATTACCAGCTTCCAATAGTCCAACCATGTTGCACTGTTGCTTGTATTAGCAAAACAGAAAAAGGAAAAAAGGATAATAATCATCTAAGATGGATTATAAAACCCCATCAGTCATTTTTCTAATACAGTTATTTATTCAACAGTTTATTCTAAAACTTTTGTAATTTCAACACTGAAAATCTAAAAGAAATCTCTCACCAAAGTACTGTCCTACATCTATTTCAGCTCCTATCATCTCTGATCTCATGTCGATAGTTGTTTTATACAAAGAAGTCTGTCTTAACCTAGTTGAGCAATGATAAGACAGACTCAGACTAAACCCATTCTTTCCCCTACTCCATTTCTCTTCTTTCTCACATTTTCCTTCACTTGTCTTCTCTTTTCACATAACACTTCATCTTAGGAATCTTATTTCATCTAGATGTCATGATTAATATGCAATGACTAACTTGTCAGAACAATCTGTCTCTGATGACCTTTACTGCAGAATGACATATGACTAATACAATCAAATCTGCATCAAAGAGATTTGGGATTTCTCTTTAGAACCAGAATCTATGGTTTTATAACATTTTCTTTTCTTTTTCTTCTCTTGAAGCAAGTAAAATTGTTTTAGATCAGAGTTTTTTGGGTTTCTTTTTCTTTTGCTAAGAAAAACATAAGGCTAGAATTTGAATTAAGATATACAACTATTGAATAGTGATGTGTTTGCAAATTGTGTGTTGACAAGTCTTCTGAAAGTACTATTTTAAAACATATTTGACAGAAAGCTATATCTGTCTCTCTATAGTTCATCTATATAGTCAAACTCCAAGTACAATCAGTCCTTTCCTTAAAAAAGAAAAGGAATTTTTCTGTGGAACTACCCTTTTTCATATATTCTCATTTTATTACATATTAAATTTTGTCTTCAACTGAGCTGAGTTCAACTGACTGAAGCTTACTTGCTCACTCATTTGAGTGAGCAAGTAAACCTGAACCTGTAAGAAAACTGAGCCAATAGCCAATAAATAACCTTGAACCAGTAACAAAACTTGAATCAAGAAGATAGATGTCACTTTCTCTCTGAATGGGGGTGTGTATGGTGCATGCTGGACAGAAGCATCCCCTTGAGGTTATTGTGACCTCACAAGGTGACAGCAATTGTCAAAGGATTTTTAGATGGGATGTGTAAATTCTTAACGAAATATGTAAATTAGGTACAATACTTATATTTGAGACACGTCATTTTCTAATATACAAAGATGGGCCTGAAAAGTTCATAGGCTGACTATGAAATAGTGATGCTAGACCTGTGAAATCTTGTATTAATTTCAACTCTATTAAAAACTGCGTTATTCTTTCCAGATAAACTGGCATCTGACTGTTCAAAGAAGACTTCAAAAATACCTAGTAGTGACTCCTCATGAAAAGCAGCAAATTTAGCAGAAAAAGGGTTTAGACCTCGAGGATATTGATGCCAACATGGGTTACTACATTAAGGGATGACACTTCAGCTTTATCAACAGTTTGAAATTGGGAAGCTGAATTTAGGAGGGGAAGTGGGAGTGTTAAAGATGACCCAACGTTTAGACATCCTGCAATTGTCACAGCTGAAAAAATATTGATTATGTTCACCACATGGTGATGGATGACAGGTAATTGTCTATAAAACAAATAGCCAATGCTATTATATATTCTTTTAGAGAGTTGCGAATATTTTGCACAATGAACTTACATGATGAAGATTTTTGCTTGGTGGGTACCACGTTTTTCTGACATCTGATCAAAAGTGCATCAGGCTGATCCCAGCATGGGAAATCTGACAGATCCAGCTGGTTTCCTTGAACATTTCTTAAGCCAGGATGAGTGTTGTCTTCATCACTTTGAGCCAGAGAGAAAAAGACAATCTGTGCAGTGGAAACATCCTTCTCCACTCACATGCTCCAAAGAAGGACATGGTCATTTCATCGGCAGGGAAGGTGATAGCCTCAGTTTTGGGGGATGCAAAAGGTATTGAGTTTATCAACTATCAACAAAATTAGCTTCTGTTTGTTTAAAATTTTTTTTTTGGTAAAATATAGGATGGAGGAGGGGTTTTCAAAAACATTTTTGTGAAAGGGAGTTGCTAAGTTAGAAAAAGTTGAGAACCCTTAACTTTTACATAACCATATTTCTAATGACTATTCAATATAATCAAAATTTTGGAGGGATTTAGCAAAAGATTTGTAACATTATACATGCATCATGTTTGTGTTGATCAACTGAATTTCGTCGTAGTATCACACATACTGTAATGAGACTTTAACAACAATTTTAATTTAGATATCAACACTTTAGTAGGCGGTGTCACACACATTAGTATTAAAAAAATATTTGTATAGCCTGTTTTAGTTTTTTTTTTCTTTTTCTCAGCAAATTCTACATCACCTATATAAACAAAAAGTCATCACTCCTGTTGCCATCACTATCAGCATCCTCCTCCTCCCCTATATATCATCATCATCGTTGTTATTATTATTATTTAACATCCATTTTCCATGGGTTGAACAATTTGATAGGGTATGGCTTGTTAGAACTGGATGTCCTTCCTAATGCCATTAGCACTAGTGAGGTTGCCAGCTAACTTGCAGGACAGAAAAAGAACAAGAGTTGGGAGGAAGAAAAAAAAAACTCAGAAAGACATATGACTAAGTGGAACAAAGATCTGAGGAGATTTTGAGAGGCTAAAGTATGATAGAGGGACAAGCGCAGTAGTTTTGACATAGAGGATGTATATATATGGTTATCCAACATTATGTAAGGGTGGTTGAGAATAGCTGGGAAGAAGATAATGATGACAATGATGGGGTGACAGAGCAAACTCTCAAGGTACAAGGTGAGCAGAAAGGAGGATACAGACTGTGGATTGGGGGAAGGAGAGGAAGATATATGAGAGTGTGAAGGGAGAGTAACAGATAGTTAAAGGCAGCGGAGTGGGGATGGAGATGAATGTTGTTAGTAATGAACAAAGGTAGAGATGTACTTGATGGGAAATATTAGTATGAGGGGGTGGAATAGTGAGAGAGAGAGAAGTGACTGAGGAAACAGGATAGATCAGAAGGTGGGAGGATGATGTGGAAAGTGTAAAAGCAATAGAGGGGGAAATGTAAGAGGTGGCTATAGTGAGTGAGGTTGTTTGATGGAGGATATGAAAAGGTGTTGAAAATGATAGATATGTGAGGTGTTAATATGGAATATGGCAGAGAAGGGAGGTAACTGAAGGCATATAAGGAGGTGATTGGTGAAAACGATTGGAGGTGGGCTAGATCATGAGAATAAAAGGTGAAAAGGTTTTGGCAGTGGGAAGGTAACTGGTAGTACAAAGAAAAATGCGGAGGGAGGAGTGGTATGTGCCAATTTTACTCTCAAGTGATTACAGCCACTGAGACGTGATGAAAGGCAGGGTGTTAGGGGAATGAAATGTGAGGAATATTTGATGAAGTAGAATGGGTTACAAGCATAAACAAAATGCTTTTTGAATGTCATTTTTGCTATGATGGCCAGTCTTATTGAGCACTGCAAATTGCCAACCTGGTAATACCTTTGTCATCTCCTCTGAGAGGCTCAGCATCTTGAAATCAACCCCACTACTACACTTCATGTCTTCTTGGGCCTTCCTCTTTCATAAATACCTTCCACTTTAAGTGACCAGTACTTTTTATGTAGCTATCCTTGTCAATTTGCATCACATGACCAAACCAGTGCAGACTTCTCCCTTGCACACTACATCTCTCAATACTCCAGCACTTTACCATACATGTACACTGATGTTGCACATACAATGGAGCATACTAGTTTCAATCTCCCTAATTATCACATGTCCTCTGCATTCACAGCTCATATCTCAATACTATGTACCATTGGTGTGTACATAAGCATCTCGTAGAGAGATGAGAGAGATCTGAGAGAGAGAGAGAGAGATGAGAGAGAGAGAGAGAGAGAGAGAGAGAGAGAGAGAGAGAGAGAGAGAGAGAGAGAGAGAGAGAGAGAGAGAGATGAGAGAGAGAGAGAGAGAGAGAGAGAGGAAGAGAGAGATTGAGAGGAGAGAGAGAGACTTTTTGTAGCCAACAGAGGTAACAGTTCTCTGAACATTTACTATCATATTCTTATACTAGCAACTATACTTTCAGAACATCCTCTTCTGCTAATTAGGTAACTGAAACCATTTATGACCTCTAGGGAACCTCCAGAGCATTTGAGAAAATATATTTCCCATGTGTCTTTAGTATTTATTACCCTTGCACATCTTCCACACACAAAGACTACTTTCTCTGTGAACCTTCCTACAGCACCTTTTGTGTCCATAATTTGCACTAGGTAGCACTTCCATGTCTCTTTCTTTTCAGAATCAGTAAGTACAAGCTTTTCATTATCTATCCATACACACTTCTCTCCCACAACTTGATTCTCTCTTATACACTGTCTTGCAATCCAGAACACCTGACACCTCAGAAATTCATGCCATAAGATGCTGGCAGATCTCTTTTTACTTTTGCTCTTGTTGAATAATGTCATCCTTATTCCCACTCTTTCCAAGCTCAGTCTACCTCACTATTCCACCATCATGTCACCCTTCGTCTGGCTGAAACTTTGCCCCAGCCATAGATTTGATCAGCTGCTCTAGGTAGATTGTCACATAAGAACTTCTAGTTGTCCTGTGAGTTAAACATTACTATCTCCTCCCCATACTAGTCAAATTCTTCAGTTAGAACGTCTATAAATTTCTGAGTGTTTGAAGGATCCCTCCTTTTTGAGATAGGTTTGCACCACTGAGTTCACCTAGCCCTAACTCTGAAGTCACTAACCTATGTTGAGTTTAACACTCTTCACAAGCATCTGTCTATCCCTTTTCTGATGAGAATGTAATCAATCAGGCTTGTGTGCCCACCAATTGATAGATGATCAGGTGGTTGGCTGGTTTCCTGAAGTCAGTGGTGCAGAACAAACAAGTCATTTGTTGATCAAAAAGTTGCCTCATGAAACTCCAGTAGTTTTCCAATATCTCTAAGATCCCATGATCATTGTGTCTTTTTTGTTTTATCTAGAACTAGTGTCTTTTTAAAAAAGACACTTGGGTTTGATTGATGAAGATTTAGCTGTAATTTCTAGCAGGTTGCATGATCACATAAAGGCTCCTATTTTGTTAAATGCCTCATGTATGTGTATATATATGTGTGAATGCTTTATTCCATGAACTACTCAGCTATGTCACTAAAAGAAAAAAAAACCATACAAGCAGAAAGATATGCCAACATTTTGAATATTAACAGTAACTTACTTTAACCTTATATTAATTAAGCTGTAAATGCCCCTAGGTGCTAGAAATTGTAGCTAAATCTCCTTCAAATCACACCATACCATCTTAGAAAAGAATACATTGGATAATGAGGATATTAGTTCTTCTTCAACTCTTAACTTTTATCATTTGCAAGTCAACAAAAAAGAACCCATGCTTGAAACCACAATAATGTTGTTTAAAACAGTGTTATCAGAAAAAAGAATCTGGCTTTCTTGTCTGTTTCACTTTGTCTTTACTAGGCAGAGTATCAACAGAACAATGGTACAAAGTGAGATAAAAAAAGATTACTCCTGATAAAAGATAATGAAATTTGTAGTAAAGATTGTTTGCCATCTTAACATGGCAGTACTAGTTTAGGATGAATATTGCTGTAATTTAGCCCCAGGAAACATTGTCTCCAGCTGGCTATATGACATGATCTGTGTCCTTATATTTTCGTAGGGGTGCTAGATTCCCTTGTTTGAAAATTACAGCAACATGCGTCCTAAACCAGGACTGCCATGTTATGTTGGCAAACAATCTTTACTACAAAGTACTGTTGCTGAATAACTCACGTTGTGAGATTTAAAAATAGTCATTTTATAATGAAATTTGCTGAATACTGAATGATAAAAGGTTCAACTTTACCACTGACTAAATTTATTGGTTTTGCATCCCATCACTAAAGCAAGAATCAAGCACTTGAGTTTGTATATATTCTAAAATGGCACCATGGAATCATTTCATCATGTCTGTTTGATCGGGGGTTCATCATCAACAACAACAACAAACTCTTTGTGGGTTGAATTCAGATGTATACATGTATGTGCTCACTACATATATATATACATTCATATATCTATCTCCCTCTCATATACAGGCATATATATATATATATATATATATATATATATATATATATACACATATAGGCACAAGCATGTCTGTGTGGTTAAGAAGCTTGCTTTGCAACCATGAGGGTTGGGCTCAGTACCACTATTCAGCATCTTGGGTGTCTTTTTCTATAGTCCTGGGCTGACCATTGCCTTGTGAATGAATTTGGTAGATGGAAACTGTGGGAGCCCATCATGTATATATGTATATATATATGTCTTTGTGTCTGTGTTTGTCTCACATCAATAAGTACCAAACTTAAATAAAAATTAAGTACAGGAGTTGATTTGTTTGACTAAAACCTTCAAGGTTGTACCCCAATATGCCCATAATCCACTGACTGAAACAAGAGACTACACACACACACACACAAACAAACACACATATGCATCCATATATACGTATACACATACATACGCACACAATGCTTAAAACACCTATTTAAGAATATAGAGGTGGGGTGGTTATTAAAGCAGTCTATATTCTCCTCAGTCACTCATATAGACACACCAAGCAAGATCTGTTCATATACAACAGAATCTTACAATACCTTACACCCACCACCAACACATTGATCCACTCAACCCCACCTAAATCTACCCCTTTGTGCTTGACTAAATAACTGACATTTATTCATGCTAATTGAAAATATTCAAGGGTCATGATGGGGCATGGGATCCTCGGATTGGGGAATGAAATGCCTCAATATAATAATAAATTCTTTCTGGTAGGCCCCTGCATTGCAAACAAATCATCATGAAGCTACTGAATGAGCAAAGAAATAAGACTGGAACCTCTACAGTTATTTGACCATCTTTTGACCCCAATGCCTTGCACCCTTATGGCCAATAAAATAAATCATTACTGTTATTACCACTACTAGGGCAGTGCATTGGTAGAAAAGTTAGTACTGAATAACATAAAATGCTTTGCAGTATTTCATCTGGCTCTTTACACCCTGAGTTCATATCCCACAGAGGTTGACTTCGCTTTTCATCTCTCAAGTGTCAATTAAATAAAGTAGCACCAGTCTTGAACTCAAAATTGTTGGCTTAAATTAAAAACAGTTATTATTATTATTACTAATATCAAGGCTGTGAGCTGGCAGGATCGTTAGCACGCCAGGTGAAACGCTTAGCAGTATTTCACCCACGGCTATGTTCAGAGCTCAAATTTCACCAAGGTCAACTTTGCCTTTCTTCTTTTTGGGGTCAATAAATTAAGTACCAGTCATGTACTAGGGTCGATGTGATCGACTATCCTCCTCCCCTCAAATTCCAGGCTTTGTGCCTATATTAAAAAGGATAATTATCATTAATATCATTATTATTATTATGATTATTATTATCATCATTATTATTATTATTATTATGATTATTAATATTATTATCATCATTAACATCATCATCATCAGTACTAGTAGTAGTAGTAGTACTACTACTACTACTACTGCTGCTGCTACTACTACTAATGTAGTATCTGCCAAAAAGAAATGGAGTGGGGTTCATTTCTGCCTCCTTTCACTAATACTTAATGTGCCTACTTAAAGCCTAGCTTTAATTTCTTCTTGTGTTTCATTTTGTCTTCTTTCAGTTTTTCTTAATTGTTTTTGGCTCAAAAGCCTTGCTTCTGTGTTTTTGCTACACTTCTCCCAAATTCACAATAAACATTGACTTCTCTTTGTAGTATTCTTTGTCTTTTTTCTGCAATTTGAAATCAAGCAGTTTCTTCATAACTGAGAAGTATTGTGTATCTGATTTCTTCATTTCTTTGCTTTACAGTCTCATATCCTCCTTTTCTATCATTATGCTCACTCACATTCTTCATTCTATCTTAAGGCATTGGATTATATCTTTTTAGGATTCTTAGTTGGAATCCAGTTGACAATAAATTTGCCATTCATCTTTCTAGAGACCAACAAAGTACTGGGGTCAATCAAACTGACTTTAATGTCTATCAAGTTGTTGGCCTTGACTATGTATGCACACATTTGATCGCTGAACCTGCAGTGGTGACCATTATATATATATATATCATCATTATCACCATCATCATCATTTAGTGTCCGTTTTCCATGCTAGCATGGGTTGGATGGTTTAACTGGGGTCTGTGAAGCCGGAAGGCTTCATCAGGCCCAGTCAGATTTGGCAGTGTTTCTACGGCTGGATGCAGTTCCTAACACCAACCACTCCGTGAGTGTAGTGGGTGCTTTTTACGTGCCACCTGCACAGGTGCCAGACAGAGCTGGCAAACGGCCACGAACGGATGGTGTTTTTACGTGCCACCGGCACGGGGGGCCAGGCGAGGCTGGCAACGGAGACGAACGGATGGTGCTTTTATGTGCTACCGGCACGGGGCCAGGCGAGGCTGGCAACGGACACGAGCGGATGGTGCTTTTATGTGCCAACGGCACAGGGGCCAGGCGAGGCTGGCAACGGACAAACGATCGGATGGTTCGCTTAACCACAGCTGCAATTTCCACTGATGTTGATTTGGTTTGATTTTGACTGTTCTCACTGGTCTTGCCGAGTATTCTCACGCACAGCATACTTCCATAGGTCTCAGTCTCTAGTCATTTCCTTGATGAGACCTAAAGTTCGAAGGTCGTGCTTCACCACCTCGTTCCAGGTTTTCCTGGGTCTACCTCTTCCACAGGTTCCCTCAACTGCTAGAGTGTGGAACTTTTGCACACAACTATCTTCACCCATTCTCGTCACATGCCCATACCAGTGCAGACGTCTCTTTTGCACAACACAACTGATGCTTCTTAGGTTCAACTTTTCTCTCAAGGTACTTACACTCTGTCGATTATGAACACTGACATTACACATCCATCGGAGCATACTGGCTTCATTTCTTGATATATATATATATATATATATATATATTTTTAAGCCTCTGTTATCAATCTAGTACAACATTATTCAATATGTCCTTCTTTCTTAAGATGATAGAATATGATTTGAAGTGGGGGTTTGGGTACTGTCTCTAGCAAGACAATGGCCATGTAGTCTCCCTCATTCATTGGCTGGTATTTATAGCGTGGATGTGAATGTGTTCATGCAGTAGGTGCAGACACAGATTGTGTTGTTGAGAAGTACACACACACGTATGTAGTGGGTAGGTAAGTAGGCATGAATGTGTGTATGTGTGTGCACGCATATGTATGACAAGGACTTTTTTTCTACAGCCTTAAATTGCCACTGCTTGATAAAATCTATAACAATATGTCCTGTAGTTCAGCAATTTTAATGTGCGAAAAACAGGGAGTAAAAAACACCTTACTTGCTTAATCTAACCCAACCCAGCATAGAAAATGTGAGTGTTTAAAACAACGATATGTCATTATTTAGTATTATTTCAAGATTTCTTGACAATAGAGAAAGAGCCAGTTTCTAACCTAGATACAAGACTCCTTCACTGGGATTTCAACATCAACAAGGTATTTTTGTATGTACATGTGCAAATTCATAAGTTTTGTGTTATGTATGTCTTTTCATGCATATACTTGCATATCTAGACAAGCTCATATATATTTAAATGATAAACTTATGGAAAGTTTTACAGATTTTTACAGTTCCAGTGATGGCTTGGAACTGTAGTCTTCGAATCAGCTTTCTTCTTCCTGGTTTTGAGAAGCCTAATTTCTCAAGATTGGTATTTAGGCAGTGTGTTACATATCCCGGGGCCCCAATAATTACAGATATAAATCTGAACTTGTAATCTGGATAGAGTAACTACAGATTTTTCAATAGTTTAGCGTAAGTATTCTCTTTTTCACTGATCTTCAGCTTTATGTTAACATCTGCTGGGCAAACTGTACAGTTTCTCTTCTCTATCCCAAATCATTATATCACATCTATTGTGTTTACCTTTTATTGAGGTTTTCACTGGGACATTCCACCAGCACTCCTTTTCATTATGAGTGGCTATGGCTTCCACCATACTGTGGGTTCTTATTTCTTTGCCCCTAGGGTTATATATATATATATATATATATATATATAAGAACATAAAGCAGTGGAGATCGAAACAAAGATGTATAATGTATACACATAATTTTAATATGCCCCTGCAAATCAGAACAAGAACTAAGATAACATTTTTCTCTATCAACTTCATGTGCTGAGCTCCATGTGACATCAGCAGACCCCAGATGTGGTATTTCAACATGATGTTTGCCTCTTCAGTAGTAAATAATGTCTTGGTCATTTGGATCTGAGCCTGAACCTCTATTTAGGTAGTTCACTGATTTCACATGGAGCTAGGCCCAATGTGTTTTTAACCACAAAACTTATAACAAAAATATTTTCTTAGACAAAATTTCTTTGTGTATGTCTTTCCTGTTCTAGTATGCAAGACTGCACACGTCTTCATATGCAGTTTTTAATAATATACAGTATGTATTATCTTTGATGATTTTTTTTATAACACAGCTGAAAGTGATCAGTTCAATTCCTATTTGAAACTGCAAAAAGGCCACAGAACATAATATTTACAAGGCTAAAAATATAAGTTTATTAGACATAATGATGTGACACTGTATAATGTATTTATACTACAGTGTGTAGTGAGTACACACACACACACATTAGATATATAGACAAAGAGGGAGAGGGTGGTAAAGAGGGGATAAAAAGAAATTTGCATACAGTATGTTGTGTAGAACTGCTCTTTCTTAAGGGGGTAAGGTGTGATTTAGGAGTTGTTTCTAGCAAACTGAGCAACTATGTAGAAGCTCTCTCACTGGTTTCAATGGATTTTGTCTGTTATTAATTCAATAAGACACACATACAATAACAACAACAGTTTAGGGAGAAGGATTGCAATGAAAGCAAAGACAGGGGAATAGGCAGCAAAGCAACAAGCAACCTGTTCCTTTGTAACTAGTTACAATGACAACTAACTGACCTAAATTACACACCCTCTACTCACTGCATCTCACATCCATATCCAATCAACTAACATACCACAAGATCCCTTTTCTCTACCATAACTACCACTACCAAGCAAACCCATAAGGCTATCACTGTTATTTAGCAGTAGCAACAGCAGCAGGAGCACCACCATCATCAACACCATGGGGTGGGGGGAGTAGGCTACAAGAGTCTCTCTACATCAGTGGTTCTTAATCAGGGTTCATACAAGATTTTGTTGTTAAAATTTATCTGAAATATATTGGTTATACCTCTACAATTACTAATAATATTTGATTATAAAAATATAAGATTTTATTTAGATATCTAATGGCTATGAGGGCCAACTGGAGTAAAATAGAAAGGGGTCTACATGAAATGGTGAGGAACCATTCCTCTACAGTCACAAGACCTGCTTTAAACAAGGTGAAATCACCCTCAAATCACACCTTATCACAGAATACACTGGATAATGTAATCCAGGATAGCTTCTGACCATAGCCACAATGATAACCACCATCACTACCATATGGCTGTTGGATAAGAAGCTTGCTTCACAACCACATGGTTCTGGTACAGTCCCACTGCATGGTAAGTGGGATCTTTGTGGTTATCGCCACTGCATATCAAAATCATTAAAAGAATTTTTTAATGTATCATATAGATGTAATCTTTGATGTTGAATCCAAATTTGCTATTCATTTATTGCAGAAAAATTTTGCGAAAATGTTACAGGTGTTCAAAGTTTGATCATTTTCAGAATTTTCAGCCAATCAGAAAACAACGCATTCACTGCCTTTTCCATTAGTTGTCAAAGTAGCTAGAAAAGGTGGTGGTGAGACTGACATTAAACTAGCTACAGTAGACAGTGAAAAACATTAAAAGATTCATGAGCAAATCAAATATTTAAAAGCTACAAACCAACAGGAGTTGCTAGAAATAACAGTCAAAACACTGCTTAAAACAGACATTTATTAGCTGAAAAACTCAGGAACGAAAGTTTGCAATACACTCAAGGATTTTATAAAATAAATTATCTTTCTCATACTTCCTTCTCCACATAAATTCCCAAAGATAAGAATCAACCATGGAAACAGTGTGTCCCACACCTGCATTTATTTCCATGCTTTAAAGATGCCAAAGTACTCTCAATTTGTTGATTACACTCAATTTGGTGGTTACACTCCTTGTGCGCACGCACAGCATCTTTGGTTACTATGGAAACAGAGTTCTTTGCAATCAGCTATGGAACACGTGGTGCCTATTTGCTTAATATGCTAACAGAACTTTATGGTGATGTGCAAAATACTTGCTTCTGATTGGCTAAAATAACCAAATTTTTCAAATTTTAAAGGCTAATAACTTTTCAATGATGAATCTATAGGGAAAATGAATTTTATTTTCATAATTGGTATACAAAACTTAATCCATATACCAAATTTGAAAATAATTGAAACAAGATTGTAAACAGTGATGAAAACCACAAAGATCTGATGAGTCGCTTCTACTATAGCTTCAGGCTGACCAAAGCCTTGTGAGTGGATTTGGTAGACGGAAACTGAAAGCATATATATATATATATATGTGTGTGTGTGTGTATGTGTGTCATGGCCACTTGACGACCGCCGTAGGTGTGTTTATGTCCCTGTAACTTAGTGATTCAGTATAAGCTTAAAAAGTACATGGCTGAAACAAGTAAAAGATAAAAGGTAAAAGATTATTATCAAGCCCAGCTGTGAGAGAAATAAGAATATAAACATGCTTTTGATGTGAGCAGAAAAATTAAGAAGACAGAAATATCCAGATGAACTTTCACAGTTTGTTAACCATTCTTTAGAAGATATAAATGGTTTCCTTCCCAAGTAACAGCACAGAATATTCATCATCATCATCATTTAATATCTGTTTTCCATGCTTGCATGGGTTAGACGGTTCAATAGTTGACCAGCCGGAAAGCTGTCCGGGTTCTATTTATCTGTTTTGGCATGGTTTCAATGATTGGGTACCATTCCTAATGCCAACCATTTTACAGAATGTGTTGGCTGCTTTTATGTGGCACCAGCATAAGTACTTTTTATTGGGTCATCCCATAACTATTGCGCTGTTTTCAATTGCATGAACAAAAAGTTGGAGGGGAATGGGATAAACTACCTGCATCAACTTGCTATAAAAGCAGGTAGTAATTTTACTTTATCTGTATTCTTAGTGCAAGTTTTGAAGAGGGCAGTTTTAACAGTTATGTTTTCAAGTGACAAAGGAGCATATTTGGCATATTTTGCTTTATGAGTTTAATAAAGGCAACAATGCAACGGAAAGTGTGAGGAATATTAATGCAGTATAGGAACATCGGACAATAAGCGTAAGCCAGTGTCAACAGTGGTTCCAGAAATTCCGAGTCGGAAACTACAGCCTAGAAGATGAGCCTTGTCCTGGAAGATCTGCAGAGCTCAATGAAGATGTTCTGCAAACCTTGATGGAACAAAATCCCATCGTAACTATTGAGGAACTAGCAGAGAAGCATGGATTTGGTTATTCAACCTATCATCAACACCTGCATGCCATCGGAAAAGTCAACAAATTAGGTCAATGGGTTTCCCACAAACTTTCCAAGTATAATTATGTGCAGAAAGTAAATGTGTGCTCTTCTTTGCTATCAGGTCCCACGAATGCACCTTTTTTGGGCCGAATAGTGACTAGCGACAAGAAATGGTGTCTCTATAAAAATGTCAAGCACCGAAGACAGTGGGTAAGGGAAAAAGAAGCACTAGCACCCCACCCACATAAGGTGTTGTTATCTGTTTGGTGGGATATGAAAGGTCTAGTTCACTTTAAACTTTTAAATCCAAACCAAATGATAACAAAGGAGACCTACTGCAAACAGCTTGAGTGGCTTATGACCATCTTTTGTTTCAAGACGGAAGGGTGTTCTTCCATCAGGATAATGCTCGACCAAATACAGCAAGGATGACATTCCAAAAGCTGGAGAAGTTTGAATGGGAAACAATGCCCCACCCACCATATTCATCAGACATTGCCCCATTTGATTATCATTTATTCTGCAGTCTTCAAAATCATTTGAATGGAAAAAATATGAATTCTGTAGATGAGGTCAGAATAGTTCTGGAGGAATATTTTTCCTCACGGACAAGTGGATTTTGGAAGAGGGAACTTGCAAATCTACCCGACAGATAGAAAAGCATTGTAGAAAGTGTATTTTAGATTATAAAAGAACTTTATCTTAATTTTGAAAAATAAAATAAATATAAAAAACCACATTATTAATGGGATGACCCAATACATGGCACCAGTATGAGTGCTCTTTATATGGTGCCGGTATGAAGATATGGTGTTTAATTCAGCCGTAAATCAGGCTAGCACTGTAGTTGATAAGTTAAGTTGCATATTTGCATTTTACATGATTAAATAGATTAAGAAGTTGAAGTCTCAGATGTGCTACCAGAGTATGGCATCTTGAGCAAGTGTCTTTTACAATGGCTTCAGGTCAACCCAAGCCTTGTAAGCAAAAGTGGGTAGATGAAACTGTATGGAAGATGTTTTAATGGACTGTACTTGTAGTTTAAAAGGTGCAAGCTTGGCACACTGTGCCAGACTTATCCTGTATTGTACAAATTATATTAAGTGTATATGTGTCTGAGAAATACTCAACTGCATACACTGATTCTAGGAGCAAGTAGTTCAGTATATTGATACTCATTGTTAAAACCAATAAAGATCCATTTTTGTGCATGCATGTGTATATGAAGAAATAGGATTAACATTTTATGTTTTCTATCTCTGAAGCAAGAGGAATTGTAAATTGCATTAATAAACAACCATTGGGCTCTTGATTAATATAAGGCATCATTAATCATCACCAACACTTCCATCACATCTCACTTCTAAAAGGAAAAGAAAAAAAAAAAGAAAACTAGTTTTGAATAGGTTAAGTCAAAACTAATTGATCTTAGGAATCTCTAGGGTGAAATAAATATATAAATAAATTTGGAATAATTAATTCATTAATTAATTATCAGAAAAGGAAGAATGGGAGAAAACTACAGAGAAAGAAAGGGCAAGTGAAAGAGAAGGAGAATGAGACTGTTGATTTATTAAGCTGATAATGAAGTTTTCATTAAAAACACCATGGTATTAGAGAGATGTAAAATGAGCAAAGAAACCTCATTTGTATATGGATTTTTTTTTTGTCATATCCTCAGTCCCAACTGAGTAGATTATGGTGAAAAACATTCCAGCCATGACAAATTCAAACACCGACACAAGCAGACTGCACAAACACTACCAACCTCACAGCCATCGACACTAACAACACAGACCTCATGAAATACCTTAATAACACACAGACACCACAATGGAAGACCAAGTCTTTCCAACACACACACACAACACCACTACACATACAGATTTTTAAAATGCTACAGGAAAGATACAGCACTTTGAAAATAAACTTTCCAACAGACTATAAAAACCTCACGGAAACGCCCACAACAAAGACCAGGGGCACAACGCTGCCATACAACAATGGTAAGTAGAGCTCTTCTCTAAATTTATTTTACAATGGTCATTCTCAGAATAGGTTGTGTAAATGTCAGGGGCCTTGGGTTGCTTTGGAAACAAGGTCACCTTTTAAATGACCTGATGTCCCTTAGTGTAGATGTTGCAGCCACTAGTGAATCTAGACTATCCGGCCCACGGGACCTCATCACCTTTTTCTGTGGAGACGAGATCTACATATCTCCGTGTCAGCTGAGAGGTGGTTGTTTTTCCGGAAGAGTCCAAATTTGAAAATAAAGGCAGTCTTCTTGGATCCAGAAGGTAAGTTAGTGGTCCTAGATGTGAACAGCAGTGCTTTCAGACTGGTGGCTACCTATGCTCCAACAGGGGCAGGGCGGTCTGATTACTTCAAATGTCTGGAGGTTTTCCTGGGAACGTCTTAGTATTAGTAGGGGAACGCTGTCTTAGATGGATGTTTCAATTGCGTGGGAGTATCTGATAGGAGAGTGGGGTACAAAAGCCTCCAAAACCTGCTCACAGGTTTTCAATTGTGTGATAGGTACCCACTAGATTACTTGAATGTACCAATGTGGACTTGGATAAACTGCATTGGGTCATCAAGACTGTATCTAGGTATTTTGTAGGCCAGCGGACAAGGATAGCATAGGGTGCCCACAATTTCACATGGTCGGCTACACAGACCACAAATTTGTGATCTGTACGGTCGACTTAGGCAGGCTTCTACCCAGTTATTGGAAGCTGAACACATCATTATCGGCATGTCAAGCTTACAGAGACCAGATTAGTGATTTAGTTGAGCGGGCGATGACGGGTGTAATCGTCAACAACAATTGGTGGTTTGCTCATAAAAGGGCAAGTAGAGTAGAATTGATTAGGTTTAGCAAGGCATTAGCAGTAGAAAGAAATAGAATAGAGGGGGATTTAGCTAGAAAGTTAGATGAGGCACTTAGGACAGGCATTGCAACTGATGTGTTGGCACCAAGGTTGGCCCTCAACCAATTTTTCGACGCCAAACACAAAGGCTGTATTGTCAGAACTAAGGCACGCTCACAAAGTGGGGAGGGAATGAAAGCATTACGATGGTCCCACATAGCGGAGACAAAAAGTGGTAATCAAGCCACCATTCAGTCTTTGGTGGACCAGAGTAGATACATGGTGCTCAAGCCGAAACAGATGTTTGCTGCTTTTCATTGGCACTTTGCTTGACTGTTCAGGATGAATGGTAGGATGGATAACGGTAGACTTTGGTGTCCACCTGGACAGCCTGCCATGACTCTTGGGGAGGGAGGTGGAGTGCTGCTGCGAAAGGCTGATAACAGCTGCGGAAACACAGGAAGTGATGAAGAGTTGCATGAGAGGTAGATTGCCGGGTTTGGATGGTCTGCCCTACAAGCTTTATACTGCAATGCCAGACTTGTTTGCGGGCCTCTTAACAGATGTCTACTGCGACTGGCAGCAAAATGGGAGAATTCCCACTTTTGTCTGTTGAGGGGTAGTGGCACTGGTGAGAAAGGACCCAAACAAGGGGGACATTATAGAGAATTTCAGGCCCATCACTCTGCTCAATGAAGAATTGAAGATTTTGGCCAAGGTGTTACCCAAGAGATTGGCATGGTGCAAACTTGCGTCATCCCAACCAGGAGTATTCACGATAACCTCCATCTTCTGTGCTACATTTTGGAGAGTGGGGGTAACAAAAATGGCATGGGTGGGGCTCTGATTAATTTAGGCCAATCTAAAGCTTTTGATAGGGTCAACAATCAATACTTGGCAGCTGTCTCTTTGACTGAGCTGCAATCCTGGATTAGGTATAGACCGAGGAAGGGTGCTTGGCACCTTGAGAGCCACCAAGCGCTCCCTAACTCCCAATAATTTTGAAATTCTAAAATATTAATATAACATAAAGCATAGATATTGTGGCTTATCTATCATACATAATCAAAAGCTTTATTTAAAAAAAAAAAATTTGTTGAATTATTTTACGATAATATATTATTTAGATGGATTAACTTCAACTTTGACGAAAAGAAAAAATACTCATTTGGACATTACAATTAAACCTGTTTGTATTAAGAGGATGTATATACTGAAAACCATAGTCTAACTGTATGTTTTATATGTTTATATGCATGTATATTTGTATACATATATATATGTATGTATGTATATATATATATATATATATATATATATATATATATATATATATATATATATATATATATATATATTTATTTGTATCGATTGTTGAGTGTTTATTTGTATCGTAATTATTTGATATGTTAGAATCTATTATAATATGTATGATCTATTGAAGATTACTATAAATATAATATTGATAAACATAATAATAATAATAATAATAATAATAATAATATTGATAATAATAACAGTATTTTTATTAATAATTGATTGGTATTTATCTGGTCATAAGCATAGACGTGTTATAATATTGTTATTATTGGTAAACATAATAATAATAATAATAATAATATTATTATTATTAATAATTGATTATTTATCTGGTCATAATCATAGATGTGTTTATATGTTCCAATGTATGTATATATATGTATATGACGTACGTTATATCTACTTGGACCTATTGTTTAATTGTGTTTATTTATGTATTTTACACATGTAAATAATATATACACTTTGCTTATGTATGTATATGTGTATATATGTATAAGTCTATACGGATATTTGTTCATATTTTTTATATATATTAAATAATATATGCATCATGTTTAATGTATTAATATTAATATTTTTATAGTTCCTTATAACCTATTTTTAAAAGCCTACAACCTCATTATGTTGACAACTATAGGCAATAAAAATAAAATTAACTACTTTTAGCCATAGGTTGAAACAGCTGTAAGCAATGATTTTAATGATTTCAATAATTTATATTATGTCTTTTATAATTTGTATTCTTATCTTATATGTATTGAATTATAAGATATATAAATGTATGCTATTGAGATTTTCATTTTGTTAAATGAATAAATAATCCAACATTCTAATATCCGAAAGTTGATGAACAAACTAAATTTGTGTCTCCATTTTCTTATTTATATTATAAATTTATGGTAAAAATATTTCTTTACCTTCACATGTTTAATACAATAAATGAGTTAATTGCATTGGTATTAAAAACATTTATGTATTAAGAATCTGGGTACTTTACCAACAGTATATTGGATAAATACTATCCCATACTGGGTTACACCCATAACCCCTATCTTACTTTGTATGTATCTCTTATGATAAAAGGCAGATTTTCTCTGCCTGTTCCCATGTTTCTTTTTAATACAATTCTACAATATAGAATTTCTTCAATTAGAATTTACCTATGATTTTTCCAAGTAGATTCGATTGGGTCATGGCATGTAAAGTTTTTTCACTTTGCCCCCCAATTAAGCAAAAATTCGAGAAAACTCAATATTTTACGATTTGCTTCTCTCATTTCAATACTAGTCATCCTTTTTGCTAGAGGAAGATCCGCTATGATCTTATATGCTACACCACTGGTTTTCAATTCATATTAATCAAATTAATATTCAATTTTTCACCCTTATTATGTGTGTGTGTGTGTGTTTGTGTATTAGCAATTCGTATAAAATTGCATCAATGACTTGAATAAGTGGTTTCACATAAATGGGGATAAATTAAAAAGGTTTGTTGTTATTTTTATTACTGTTTGACTATTGTAATCACGTTTGTTGGTCAGGGAAACGTTGTTGTGTTGCATTTGTTAAATAATTATAAACCGTAACCCTCCCCCTTTCGGAGAAGGGGCTTTGGTTATTGTTTAAAAGTTGAAGTGTGTCCCTGTTAGGGGAAATTGACAATATTTTCACCTTCTTTACGGAAGCATTTTTGTTAAAATTCTTTCGATAGAAGAAAGTCCAAAAATTAATTTCACTGCAGCCATACACTTCTATACAAGAGGGAGGACAAGATCCAATTGATCGAAATTGCAAGAGACGGGCCTACAATTCCAGTCTGTTATATATTTTGAGTATTCTTATCACTAGCGATATCGAGATATAACTTTGTATTTTGTATTTTATGTGTAGATGTATATATATATAGATGTACATGTAATATGTACACATATATATATACAGATATACATGCATAATATATCTACCCATACACACATACGCACACACACATAGGGGCAGGTGTGGCTGCGTGGTAACAAACTACGTTCCAAACACATGGTCCTGGGTTCAGTCCCACTGTGTGGTGACTTGGCATGTGTCTTCTGCTGTAGCTTCAGACCAACAAAAGCCTTCTCAGTGGATTTTCTACATATATACAACCTACGACACTCAAGCGCTTTCAAAGTACATTGTTGAAAATGAGCCTAAATTACTTCTGGACCAGCTGCAGGCCTACAGAACTATTCTTAACAGTGTACGCTAACGCGAGGGACGAATCTTCTTCCTCGATGCTCCTGGAGGGACAGGAAAAACATTTATTACAAAGCTTCTCCTTGCAGAAGTTAGGTAGCATCAGGACATTGCAGTAGTTGTAGCCTCCTCTGGCATTGCAGCTACTTTGTTACCCGGTAGCAGGACAGCACACTCAACTTTTAAACTCCCTCTCAATTTAGCAGCATCCAAAATGCCTTCATGCAACATCAACAAAGCTCAGATCAAGGACAAGTACTTAAAATGTGTTATGTAATTGTCTGGGATGAGTACACTATGGCTCACAAGGGAGCTTTGGAAGCATTAGATAGAGCCCTGAAAGACATCCGAGACTGTCAGGCTCCAATGGGAGGTGTAACACTTCTGTTGTCAGGTGATTTCAGGCAAACTCTTCTTGTCATTCTGAAAGGCACTAGAGCTGATGAAATTCAAGCATGCCTAAAATCTTCTACCCTGTGGCATCATGTTACAATCTTTAGTCTCACCATTAACATGAGAGCTCAGCTACACGGCGACAAAATGTCCACAAAGTTTGCACAGGACATTTTGACACTTGGTGAAGGCAAGATGCCTCTTGATGCTGCAGGACAAATGGAAGTGTGGTAATTTTCCTCTGTTGTTAATTCTGTAGATGACTTCAAAAACAAAGTCTTTCCCAACTTCACACAAAACTACCAAAATCACAATTGGCTGTGTGAAAGAACAATATTAACTCCCAAAAACGTCGCTTGTTAAAAAAAGTAATCAACAGCTAATGCATTCTCTTCCCAGCACTATACACACTTACAAGTCTGTTGATACAATTCCAGATATAAATGAAGTTGTGAACTATCCTCCTGAATTTCTCAATTCACTGGAGCCCTTTTCGACTACCTCCACACATATTACCACTTAAAGTTGGAACTCCTGTAATGCTACTCCGCAATCTGGAATCACCAAGACTTTGCAATGGAACATGACTGGTGATAAAGAAAATGATGTCACACATTATCGAGGCAATCATTCTTTCTGGATGTGGAAAAGGTGATGACGTCTTTATTCCAAGATTTCCTCTTACTCCATCAGGAGCAGAAATTCCATTTACATTCAGAAGACTGCAATTCCCCCTTCGTGTCAGCTTTGCCATGTCCATTAACAAATCTCAGGGTCAAACCCTCTCTGTAGCTGGTCTTTTCTTGGAAGAGCCCTGCTTCTGGCATAGGCAACTGTATGTTGGCTGCTCAAGAGTAGGAACCAAAAGAAACCTTTTTGTATATGCTCCACAAGGAAAAACAAGGAACATTGTTTACAACGAGGTGTTATGATCTCAACAGCCAGGAGGTATATACATGATCCCCTTTTTTTTTTTACAAACTTTATGTACTTTCATGTATTTATATTAATATACATATATTTGTGTGTGTGTGTGTATGTGTTGTGTGTGTGTGTGTGTGTGTGTAATGTATATGTAAAAAAATACAAACTGGGACAAGAACACAAAACATTTAGAAGACGATACAAAAAACACGGACGGGACATTCAAAGCCTTCATTCGTCAATCAAGAACTGGATCATCCTAGCAATTTTGGCTGATTAATCTTGACATATATATATAGTGGCGCCTGTACCCTTTTGGTCTTATATGTAAGTATATATATATATTTATACACACACACACATACACGTGCATATATGGGTACAGGATGTCACACGTGACTATCGCCTATCTTTATTTTCGTCATGCGGTCATCTTTCTTTCTTTCAGGACTGTCCTAAGGACTGAACATATCCTACTACTCTCTTCTATGTCTTCCCTTGTCAAAGAAAATATTTCTCTAAATGAACCCCCATGTTTGTTTTCATTCAGTTTCCTTGCATGTCTCAACAGTCCTGTTTTTGTTACTAACTTTGACCTTTATAAATCCCATATTTTATTTTGGTACTTATGGGAGCAACTATCTTCGAAGACTCATATTTTCATTCAATGCCTGAAATGAGGAGTAGATAGACAGTCGATAACTGGTGAAAAGTCGTTCTTTATGTTACTAGTCGTGTTTTCTGTTTGTTTCCCGTTTTTTTGCGTATTCAACTCATTTGTTTTCGTATTTCATGTTGTTTACTGTTGGTGACATCCTGTACCTACACATGCATATGTATATATATATATATATATATATATATATATATATATATTATTTATATGCTACACATCCATTTCCAAGTATATATATATATATATATGTCTGTCAATTTTATATCTTCTCCCGTTTTCTTATTGACTGTATAAACCATGGATAAATAACTTTTTTTTACTCCCACCCATATATAATACTCAACTGCAAGATTGCCATGCAATAACTAGCATTTGACTATGAATAATTGGGCACACTACCAGCAGTATATTGGATAGGTACTATCCCTTAGTTGGTTTTGCAACCTTTAACTCACCCAGAAATAAATATGCATATATATATATATATATATATATATATATATGCTGAAAGGCCGGAAGTTTTGGATAACAAGGGCTGGTTTTTAAAGACAAAAGAGTGAAAAAAGGAAGGTTGGTAACAAGAGTGGAAAGAATGATGTGTATGTATAGAAGAATAATGGGTATGTATGTGTGAGTGTGTACGTGTGCATGTGTGTATGTGTGTGTAAGGCGAGATAAAAAAATTATATGTATATGTTAGTGCGTGCGTCTGTATGTGTGTGTAGGTAGGGCGGAAGGTAGTTGACATAGCAGTAGCAAGTCAGTGGTCAGTGGTAAAAAGAGGAGGGAGGGAATGGGTGGGGGCGTATGTAAGTGCCATGTGCGTGTTGAGAGTAGTGTGTCCAGTGTGCGTAGTTGTATGTATGACAAGTAAATTTGAAGTGTGTGTAAGTGTAATGTATATATATATATGCAAATGTGTGTGTGTGAGTGCGTGGGAGTGGGTGTATGTATGTGTGTGCGTGTGTGTACAAAAGGTGGGGGTATTAAGGAAACAAACTGCAACTGAGGGAAAGATGGAAAAGTGCTCCCGTGGAGACAGGCGTAAGAGAACCCAAGAAACACGCCAGCCCCAGATACAAACAAGAGATCTAGTCGGAACCCACGGGCGTGGTGCATGAATGCGGGTATGAGTGCACGAACGTGCACATGCATGTATGTGCGCGCACCTGCGAGTGTGTGTGTAAGTATGTGTGTGTGTGGATGTGTGAGTGTCTGTGTGTATGTCTGGGTGTCAGTGTGTCCAATTGAATGTGTGTAAGTATGTGTGTGTATGGATGTATGTCCGTGTGTATGTGTGTGTATGTGTATGAGTGTGTATGTGTGTAAGTGTGTGTATGTGCATGTGTGTGCCCGTGCATGCGAGTAAGTGTGTGTGTGTGTATGTGTGAGTGTGTATGTATGTGTGTACTTGATGTGTGTATGTGTGTGGGTGTATGTATGTGTGTGTATGTATGTATGTGTGCGTGCGTGTGTGTGTATGCATGTATGCCTGCGTGTAGGTGTGCGCGTGTGCATGCATGCATGTGCGTATGTATGTGTGTGTGTGTGCATGTGTGTAAGCGTATATGTGTGTGTATGTGCGTACATGTGTGTGTATGCATATGTGTGTATATAGGTGTGTAGGCGTGTGTGTATAGGTGTATGTGTGTATGTATGTATGGGTGTGTCCGTGTATGTTTGTGTGTGTGTGTATGTATGTATGGTTGAGGGTATGAGTGTATGTAGGTGTGTGTGTACGTATGTAATATATGTATGTATGCGTGTGTGTGTGTATGCGTTTGTGTGTGTATGGGAGTGTAGGAGTGTGTGTGCGTGTACGTGTGCGTGTATATGAGTGTGAGTGTATGGGTGTGTGTCATGCATGTGTGTGTGCGTGCAGGTGAGTGTGTGTGTAAGTATGTGTGAGTGTGTCTGTGTGTATGTATGTGTGTATAGGAGTATGTAAGTATGTGTGTGTGTATGTGTATGGGTGTATGTATGTATGTGTGTGTGTGTGTGCATGTGTGTAAGTATATGTGTGTGTGCGTATGTGTATGTGTGTGTGTTTATGCATGTGTGTATGTATGTGTGTAGGCGTGTGTGTATAGGTGTATGTATGTATGGGTGTGTGTCTGTGTGTGTTTGTGTGTGTATGTAGGTATGTGTGTATGTATGAGTGAAGGCATGGCTGTGTAGGTGTGTGTATGTATGAATGTAAGTGTGTGTGTGTACAAGTGTAATGTATGTATGTAGGTGTGTGTATGTGTGTACGTGTGCGTGTATATGTGTGTGTGTGTATGCGTGTGAGTGTGAGTGTATGGGTGTATGTCTGTGTGTGAGTATGTCTTAAGTATGTATGTATGTGTGTGTGTGTGTAAGTATGTGTGCGTGTATGTATGTGGGTAGGGATGCATGCGTGTGTGTGTGTGTATGTATGTGTATATATGTGGGTAGGGATGCATGCGTGTGTGTTTGTATGTATGTATACATACGCACGCACACACACACGAAGCACGCAACACACAAACAATACAATATATATATATGTATATATTATTAATCAGCCGAAATTACTACGATGATCCGGTTCTTGACTGAAGACTGAGGGCTTCGAATGTCCTGTCTGTGTTTGTTTGTATCGTCTTCTAAGTGTTATGCGTTCTTGTCACAGTTTGTATTTTTTTACATATCATAATATATATATATATAGATATATATATATATATATATAATATATATATATATATATATATATGTATATATATATATATGTATATATATATGTATATATATATATATATATGTATATATATATATATATATGTATATATATATATATATGTAAACGTTAAAAAAACACAAACTGGGACAAGAACGTGAAACATTTTGAAGACGACAGAAAAACACACAGACGGGACTTTCAAAGCTCTCAGTCATCAGTCAAGAACCAGATCATCTTCGCAATTTCGGCTGATTAATCTTGAGATTGCTCCAATCTGGGCAGCCCGCCAGGGAAATCTAAGCCAGTCGCATTAGATTCCTTGGAAGAAAACCTCGAAAGTATACAACACGGTGACGGAAAAATGGACGATGTTACTCCAAAAAAATTCAAAAATACGTAAAAACAATAACGATAGCACGGATAAGAATACACAATAACGTAAAAACAATAATAACAAGACCAGGACGTCAGGACAAGCGTCTTTCGACAGGACGAGTTCAGTATAGGCTGGCTGTGGAACAAGTGCCTGAAGGCAAACGGAGCACAAACACATACGCGTGGTCACGCCAACTACTTGATGCGAAAGGCAGTATGTATATATATATGTATATATATATGTATATATATATATATATGTATATATATATATGTATATATATATATATATATGTATATATTATATATATATATATATATATTATGTATATATATATATATATGTATATATATATATATATATATGTATATATATATATAAATATATATATACATATGTATATATATATATGTATATATATATATATATATATGTATACATGTATATATATATGTATATATATATATATATGTATATATATATATATATGTATATATATATATATATATATGTATATATATATATGTATATATATATATGTATATATATATATATGTATATGTATATATATATATGTATATATATATATATATATATATATATATATATATAATATATATATATATATATATATAATATATATATGTGAAATAGAAAGATGAATAATCTTGTAGTAGATTAATCAAAAGTTTAACCGATACCTTAGTAGCAAAAATCACAGCAGTAAACAGCACAGTTGGAGGTACAACCATATGGGTTTGCAACCGTGCGTTGGTGCGGATAATTGAAATTAAAACATTATTGGTGAATTGAATGGTGAAAAGAAATGGAGCTGAACGCAGATTGAACAGAAATCGTTTTATTTCATTCTACACGTGTTTCGAAAGGCACAAATTACCAAAATCCGATTGAATAATGGGACCATATTGTGTCTTTCTCTTCAGGAAGAAAATAGGAAATCCGTTGGAAAAACAAAAACAGAACAGAGGCGGAGCAAAAACAAATCGAACTATGCTCCTAAGAGCCCATGGCGAAACTGTTTATCAGTGTATGTTGAGAACCGGTGGCTGAAGAATTTAACGGGTCAGGCATCGGTCAACCATGTGGGTGTTCTTTGTGACCGAGAATAAAGTTCTGACTATTTAAGGAATATTGGATGTTTTATAAGGGGCGAGAAAAAATCTACTTAGAGACGTGTGTGTGTGTATACTGTTCTATATATGTGTGTGTTGGCGTAGGGGTAGAAAACATTTTTTGTGTACGTGTGTGCGTTTGATCGTTCGGCTGTCAGTGGCTACTGCCGCGAGAACCGTTGGGTGGCAGAAAAAAAAAATATATATATTATGTTTTATGTGTGTGTGTGTTCATCTAAGCCTGCCTTGTCAAGGAAGCCCCCCGCTGTGAAAAAACCAAGCCCCGTTTGTCTTACAGGAGTAATTCCCCTTGCAGTGGTTAATCGTAGATATCTTAAAGGCTACTTCAGAATTTGTTACCAAGGGCTATGGGTGCCGGTATTATTTATAAACGCTATTTAAAAGCCAGATAAGTGTAACGCCGCCAATGGGGGCATCGAAAAGCCGACTGTAAAAGCCCGTTTACCATCCGGCCTCTGGCAAACAAAATATAGAAGAGTTCGGAGACACAAAGGTTGCACTGCCTTCTGCCCCTATCAAATGGGAGGGCCACCGACAAAATTGACCATTCCAGCCTGTAGCTTAAGTTCGTATCCTTCAGTCGCCATATTAGCTTACTGAGTCCCGTGGTCTGGCGCTTGTTCATGTCCCGAAAGTTGCGTAATGGTTGGAGACACGCAAAGACAATCTTGAGGATGAGGCCCCTACATATGTGAAGACATCTGAGTCCGTGTAAACCTTGCATTGGTAGACGGCGTTTTTGATCTTGGAGTTCGCCGACGTGAATCTTATTCTGCTAGGATTAGTTTCTGAAATTAGAACTGCGTTCCTGTCACTATATTCGTTCCGAGACCTGCAGCCGCTTACTACTCTATTTTCCACTACGTCACTATTAACTATAGGAATAACCCCTGATTCTCCACTATCTATCAGAGTGCTGTCATTGCTACTGCCCGTGGTGCTGCTATTGCGGGAAATGATGCTGGGGATGCTATTGGGGCTCTCTACCCTACTCCCATTGTTACCGTCAACCACAACACCCCTATTTATAACTATACCCCTAGTGGGTACTCCCTGGCTGGAGCTGAGATTATGTGTCATTGTACTGGCTCTCATATCATTATTACTACTATAATTATTCCTACTGAGCATTAAACCGGGAGCGGAAGAGGCTGTGCCTCCGGAAAAAGGTGATAGGGTCTTAGTAAGTAGCCTATTATTATGGGAGGCGATTATCTGGGCGAGGTTTTTAGTGTTGGAGAAAGCTATCCTAACTTTATGCGAGTTAACCGTGGAGTAATATTTGGAATTTCTGGGGAAGTTATTGGCGATGGCTTGTCTAAACATGAGGGGGAGGTTAGTTCTAATCTGCTTACCAAAGGGGATTACAAACCATATATGCTTATTCCTATCAGTGTGATGGGTTGGGACGCCAGCTCTCGCGTTCGGGTGGGTGATTCTCGGATGAATAACGGGTCTTGGGTTAGTGTAAGACCTCCCGGACCGATAATTATCCTTGTTCGCTAAATTAAATGCGGGAGCGACTACCCCGGCATCCGCCGCGCTCCCGTCCTTACTTAAAATGTTAATGTTATTATATACGGCCCTATCCTGATGACCGAATGATGGCATCGGAAGGGCCGGATCAATATAAATTACCTTCTGCCTATAACCGGCCTTAGATAGTGCGGCGTTATAAAGTTTCCGCTTTCTGCATAAAAATATCGGCACTGGCGGACAAGCCAGACAATCTTAGAGAGATGTTTTTAAACCAAATTGTCTGTTACAGTTTTGGCATGATTTGAGAAGACACTGACATACTTCAAATTAGTGGAAGGCTTATGGTAAGGGCAGTATGAGTCGCTATTAAGGTTAAGTGTAACGTCTAGGAAATTAGCCTTGGTGAGTTCATTATCAAAACTATACTCATGCCCATTCTATTAAAAAACCTAGCTAACCTGCTCTTAGTTTTCTGCACTATTCTGTTCGTGGTGTTTTGCAGGTAAAACAGACAATCGTCACGATACAGGCCGCCCGCGATCTCCGGGAATTGTCGGACAATTCGTAGAGAATATATATTCCGACCAAATCGGCTATCTGCGCGCTATCCGAACTACCCATAGGCACATCAAATTCATTGGGAGTATCTTTACGGATCCACAACTTATTATCAAACTTAATAAACGATTTCCTGGCAACTAAAATGATATCTATCTCTTCTCTGGTGAGGCCAGCCTTGTTGTGAGCATGCCAGAGGGCCTTATTTAGCACACTAGGGTTAATCGAGGGGTAGAAGCTGGCGATATCAAACTGAATGAACCTAGTACGGTTCTTATTGGGGAAGGAAGAGAACCACTTCACTACCTGCGAGGAGTTGGCCCAGAGGCTGAGCTTCAGCTTGTTTACTAAGCTAGGGATATATTTATCTAAAATGTACTTACTGATTATCCCGATATCAGATCTAGCAGGACATATGAGTCTTAGCGCTGGGTTGGTGTGGAATTTCGGTTTATGGTCCTTCACTATAAATCTGGGTTGCTTGGGGCTAAGCGGCTGAGTTCTCATTTGAATTCGGTGTTTAAATATTATTTCCTTAATTTCCAAGTTTACCTTCCTCAGGGTACTCCAATTGGTTTTTCTATAATTTTTCTTGATCTCTTTACCGAGTAAATCTAGGTACTGCTTAATGGGCATCTTGTATGTGTTCCTGGTCTTGTCGGACTGGACCAGGACTCCGTCCGTTCTATTAATGTCCTTGGTAATTTATCTAGGTATCTGAGGTGGGCATTTCTCCTGGGTGACTTCCTGAACTTAATCTTTCTAACTATGTCCCACAAGTCGTCCTCAAACTTCTTCAGTCTTGGGTTAGGTGGCGGCGTATCCAATGTTTTAAAAAGCCGGCCGTATTCGGACGATGCTGTTGTCCGGTTCGATTTTAGATCTTCGTTCTCGTGGAAGAAATGAGCCATCTTATCCGGTTTATGAATGCGTTGGTTTTACAAACCACTCCTTAAGGAAGGCGTCCTTCGGTGGATAGGAATATCCTTAAGGGACGCATCAATCTCGAACAACTCCATTATTGGTATCGGTTAAAGTAGCAGTTTTTCTTGACGAAGCGGTAGGTTTATTATGTGAAATAGAAAGATGAATAATCTTGTAGTAGATTAATCAAAAGTTTAACCGATACCTTGAATAAGACAGCATATGGTCCGCCATTCTCATCGGATTTTTGGTAATTTGTGTACAACCATATGTGTTGAACCGTGCGTTAGGAATAATTAGAGTAGTAATAATGATATGAGAGCCAGTACATGACACATAATCTCAGCTCCAGCCAGGGAGTACCCACTAGGGTATAGTTATAAATGGGGTGTTGTGGTTGACTGGTAACAATGGGAGTAGGGTAGAGAGCCCCAATAGCATCCCCAGCATCATTTCCCGCAATAGCAGCACCACGAGTCAGTAGCAATGACAGCACCCTGATAGATAGTGGAGATCAGGGGTTATTCCTATAGTTAATAGTGACGTATTGGAAAATAGAGTAGTAAGCGGCTGCAGGTCTCGGAACGAATATAGTGACAGGAACGCAGTTCCTAATTTCAGAAACTAATCCTAGCAGAATAAGATTCACGTCGGCAAACTCCAAGATCAAAAACGCCGTCTACCAATGCAAGGTTTACACGGACTCAGATGTCTTCACTTATGTAGGGGCCTCATCCTCAAGATTGTCTTTGCGTGTCTCCAACCATTACGCAACTTTTCGGACATGACACAAGCGCCAGACCACGGGACTCAGTAAGCTAATATGGCGACTGAAGGATACGAACTTAAGCTACAGGCTGGAATGGTCAATTTTGTCGGTGGCCCTCCCATTGATAGGGCAGAAGACAGTGCAACCTTTGTGTCTCCGAACTCTTCCATATTTTGTTTGCCAGAGGCCGGATGGTAAAGGGCTTTTACAGTCGGCTTTCGATCGATGCCCCCATTGGCGGCGGTTACCTTATCTGGCTTTTAAATAGCGTTTATAAATAATACCGGCACCCATAGCCCTTGGTAACAAATTCTGAAATAGCCTTTAAGATATCTACGATTAACCACTGCAAGGGGAATTACTCCCTGTTAGACAAACGGGGCTTGGTTTTTTCACAGCGGGGGTTTCCTTGACAAGGCAGGCTTGATGAACACCACACACATAAAACATAATATATATTTTTTTTTCTGCCACCCAACGGTTCTCGCTGCAGTAGCCACTGACAGCCGAACGATCAAACGCACACACGTACACAAAAAAATGTTTTCTACCCCTACGCCAACACCACATATATAGAACAGTATACACCCACAACGCTCTAAACTAGATTTTTCTCGCCCCTTATAAAACATCCAATTTCCTTAAATAGTCAGAACTTTATTCTCGGTCACAAAGAACACCCACACACCCTCACCCACATGATTGACCGATGCCTGACCCGTTAAATCTTCAGCCACCGGTTCTCAACATACACTGATAAACAGTTTCGCCATGGGCTCTTAGGAGCATAGTTCGATTTGTTTTTGCTCCGCCTCTGTTCTGTTTTTTTGTTTTTCCAACGGATTTCCTATTTTCTTCCGAAGAGAAAGACCCAATATGGTCCCATTATTCAATCGGATTTTGGTAATTTGTGCTTTCGAAACACGTGTAGAATGAAAATAAAACGATTTCTGTTCAATCTGCGTTCAGCTCCATTTCTTCAATTACCAATAATTTTTTATATATATATATATATATATATATATAATATATATATATATTATATATATTTATTTATTTATATATATATATATATATATATATATATTATATATATATATATATATATATATATATATATATTTTATAGAAGGAGCTTCTACAGACTAGAACTGTTTCATTCAAAAGAAGTCATCAGTTCCTGATGATTTCTTTGAATGAAACAGTTCTAGTCCTGTAGAAGCTCCTTCTATAAAATAAATTAATTTACTCTGCTATGTATTGAGTACCTTATTTACTGTGGTTAACCCGACTCAACCCGGGACCTACATATATATATATAATATATATATATATATATATACTATATTACATCTCTGAGCGAGATGTAAACAGTAACCAATACGGAATCGTAACATATAATTGCCAAGCAAGTGTGGTGTCCTATACGGGACAATGCCCCAGCAAGACATCTCTTCTAACTGGCTAATGTCACACATTCTGTGTCCGATTAGTATTTCGAGGGGAAGCCGTCGTTCCCAGCCCTAGCCTTATGGGATACACACGGCCTCGAGTTTCTGGATGCACTGTCCCGTATAGGACGCCACACTTGGTTGGCAGTTATGTCACGATTCCTTATTGCTACGCACACACACACACATACACACACACAACACATATAAACACACAACACACATACGCTACCTTTCATTTTCTCTGAGAAATCTTCAATATAAAAACAAATATTAACAGACACAGGAGTGGCTGTGTGGTAAGTAGCTTGCTTACCGATCACATGGTTCAAGGTTCAGTCCCACTACGTGGCACCTTGGGCAAGTGTCTTCTACTATAGCCTCGGGTCGACCAAAGCCTTGTGAGTGGATTTGGTAGACGGAAACTGAAAGAAGCCCGTCGTATATATGTATATATATATGTATGTTTGTATGTGTTTGTCCTTCCAACATCAGTTGAGAACCGATGCTGGTTTGTTTACGTCCCCGTGTTTAAGTCCCCGTAACTTAGCGGTTCGGCAAAAGTGGCCGATAGAATAAGTACTAGGCTTCCAAAGAATAAGTTCTGGGGTTGATTTGCTCGACTAAAGGTGTTGCTGCAGCATGGCCACAGTCAAATGACTGAAACCAGTAAAAGAGTAAAAGAGACACAAATATCATATGAAGTGTAAAGCAGAAATAAAAAAAAAGTGTTTTTAAAGTCACAACAAACCCTTTTTTTTATATACCTAGCTCTTCATTTTCCTGTACGGGTGTCTTTCTTTAAGACGGCAAGGTTGAACCGAGGGAGATTTAGCTGCTACTTCACGCAGATCGTGTGACCACATAAAGTCTTCCTCGCTGGTCTCAGCATATTTATGTTTCAATGCGTGTGTACTTCTGTTTCTTTGTATGTGCCTGTGTGTTGAAATATGTTTGAATGTATGTATATTTATGTGTATGCCTATATGTGTATGACCATGTTCGTGCGTTAGTATATGCATCATGTATGCTTGCTTATATTTATCTCCGTATCTTTATTAATACGTTTAGTTTATCAATTAATTTATATAATGAGTGTCAGGGTTGTCTCTGTGTGTGTCTGTATTTGCTTGATTATATCTGCGTGTGCCTGTGTAAGCGTGACACACGTGAGAGTGTATGTGTATATATGCGTTGATGTATGTAAGAGGGTACAAACGTGTATGTATATGTTTGCATGTACATGTGTATGTATTCCATAAATGCAAGCCTAGATGTGTGCGTGTGAAAGTGTGAGTGTAGCGTAAATGTGTACGTATGTGTGTGTATATGGTGTGTATGCTCTGTGTGTATATGGTGTGTATGCTCTGTGTGTATATGGTGTGTATGCTCTGTGTGTATGTGTATATGGTGTGTATGCTCTTGTGTGTGTGTGTGTGTGTATATGGTGTGTATGCTCTGTGTGTGTGTGTGTGTATGGTGTGTATGCTCTGTGTGTGTGTGTGTGTGTGTGCTTGTGTGTGTATTACACGCATGAGTATATGACTAAATGCATGTATTTGTGTTTCGTCTTCCACCGATCCCTTTATAATAATCCTTCCATCACCCACCCACACCATTACACTATCATCCCCTTACCTCAATCCCTTTTCTTTCAACAGCCCGATGAAAGCTTTCATCCCGTTTCATGTCCACAGAAGCTTTTCTGTTCATCCCTTTCATTAGGGAACACTGTTTTCTTACACCCTAAAACTTTATCTTTCCCCTCCATCCCATATCTCCATTGTATTTATTTATTTCTCCTTCTAGAGTCCGCCTCGCCCTTCTGTACTTTTGTTCTTGTTCTTTTCTTAGAGTTTCTTTAATCATTCAACCAGCCTCATTATAATTATATACGATTTCTTACTAATTATTTCTACACACATACACACACACGCGCGCGCAAAAACGCACACACACACACACACACACACATACATAAACATACTATCTTTCATTCATTTTATCTCAGAAATTTTCAATATAAACAAATGTATTAACAGACACAAAATATCATACGAAGTGTAAAGAAGAAATAAAAGATGTTTTTAAAGGCAAATTTAAACAAAACAACCTCTGTTCAATGAAATAACAAAAATATGTTTTCATAGCTTCTATCTAAAAGACATTGATAAGCCGATTCTGCAAAATTTATGCATGAACAATATTTTTGCATGTATGTATGTATGTATGTACGTATGTATGTATGTATGTATGTATGTATGTATGTATGTATGTATGTATGTATGTATGTATGTATGCATATACGGAGTTATTTACTTTTAATTAACATGTACTCATCTGAAAGGTATTGAATATTATGACATAAAAACATTTTTAAAATATTTCTTATTTGGAACGATTTAACTCGAAGCGAATAGAGCTATAAATAATAGCGAGCAAATACTGGTTTATAAAGCTCTTTGGATAGAAAATGTTCCTGTCCAGAGGTTTTATTCTTTTTTTAACAAAACTTTTTTCATGTTCCTTCGAAGCTTCTAAATAGTGGTAGATAGAAACTGAAAGAAGCCCGTCGTATATGTACACACACACACACACACACACACACACACACACACATATATATATATATATATATATATATAGCAAATAAGAAAATGGAGAATCACAAAAGTTGGTTCATCAATTTTAGGACATTAAATGTTAAGTAAACATTTTAATGTCCTAAAGTTGATGACCCAAATAATGTGCTTCTCCATTTTCTTATTTGCAATATAGATTAATGGTAAAATATTTCTTTAACTTCACCCATTTAAGACAAAAGGTAAGTTAATTGCAATGCAATTAAAAACACTTGTGTATAAATAATTGGGTATTATACCAACAGTATATTGGATAGATATTATCCCTTAGTGGGTTTGACCCATAACCCCTAACTTTCTGGTATATATATATATATATATATATATATATATATATATATATATATATATATATATGTATATATATATATATACCTGTGTATGTATGTCTTTATGTCTGTGACTGTCCTCCGCCATCACTTGACAACCGGTGTTGATATGTGTACGTACCCGTAACTTAACAGTCCGGCAAAAAAGTCAAAATATAATAAGAAGCAAATTTTAAAAAATAAGTGGATTATTCATTCGACTAAAATTCCTTCAAAGTGATGCTCCAGCATGGCCGCAGTCTAACGAGCGAACTATGTAAGAGATAAAAGATATGAATATAAATGTGATTGTATAAAACTCACGTTCACATCTGAATATCTTGCATGTATATATATGTACGTATTTTTTATATATATATATACATATGCACGTATTTATATATATATATATTATATATATATATATATATATATATGTATATACTACTACTACTAATATAGGATGAATTCTTTTTACAGAAAAAAATTTCATCAGAAAATGTGGCAGCATATTAAAATACCTTTAAGGTTAGAATTATAAACAACTTATAAATAGGAGCTAAAGAAAATTCTTTCTATGCCAATATGCTGATAACAGACTTTTAAATCGTCAATTTCCACATATATATTATTTACTCTGTAGCGAGTAAATAATATGTGGAAATTGACGATTTAAAATCTGCTATCAGCATATTGGCATAGAAATAATTTTCTTTAGCTCTTATTTATAAGTTGTTATATATATATATATATATACAGGGTGATTCAAAAGTCGCCATACATAGGAATAATTTATCTTTTTATAAGACACAGTTCATAGGAATTTTTTTTTATTTAACAGGTTCTATATGGTTACCATTGTTTTGAATACACATTGCAATACGTTTACCCCACACAT
>NC_042998.1:199300737-199330737 GCF_006345805.1 Octopus sinensis | reverse complement strand
ATATATATATATATATGCGTGTGTGTGTGTGTGTTTGTATGTGTTTGTCCCGCTAGCATTGCTTGACAACCGATGCTGGTGTGTTTATGTCCCCTTAACTTAGCGGTTCGGCAAAAGAAACCGATAGAATAAGTACTGGGCCTTCAAAAGAAATAGTCCCGGGATCGAGTTGCTCGATTAAAGGCGGTGCTCCAGCATGGCCGCAGTCAAGTAACTGAAACAAGTAAAAGAGTAAAAGAGCCATCATTTCGTGTGATAAAACAAATGGAAGATGTCAAAAAATAGTTTTCTTTCGGAGCCTGTGAGACTAGAACTTATCTTCAAGTCGACAATTTGGCCTAAAGGTGTATGTGCTGTTGCTTAGCAATCAACGGATTAAATCTATTATATCGAACACCGAAAACAGTCAGAACACTTAGGGTCAGAACAAACTCTTATCCACCGCTGATTACCAAAGACAATCCAGCTGTGACTTTCATGATTTATTTATGTATCCTGACCACATTACCTCACGTATCACTGTTTTTCAATACACCCGGATATTGAGATACTAGGCCTTTTGTTCGATGTTGGGTTTTATAAGAAACTAGCAGTGCGCCCGGCGTTGCTCGGGTCTGTAAGGGAAATAACTATATAAGCATTTTTAGAGATGTAAAGTATAATAGCCATCTCAATATGGTTAACCACAAAGGGGGGGTTGTTACTGTAGCTTTTTACGTTCTGAGATTTAATAATACATTTTTAGAGAGTTACTTCCCTTATAAATGCCTAAAATGCATTAAAAATGGGAAAAATTGATGGTAAATTTTTTTTTTTAAATCGTAGACTCATCGTAGACGCGCGCTAATACACAGAAGGGATCGATATGAATCACGATTATAAGATACCCGGTTTTGGTTAAACTGCACCGCAAAATGTGGGACTAGTTAGGAATCTAAATCGTAGGACAGAGACAGCACACAACCTCACTTTTATATATAAAGATTTGATTTCGTAAAAAAAACCGCTCAAGACACCAATTAGCAATTCTATGAATAATCAACAGATATGTGAGATTTGCTTCTCGTCAAATTCATATATACAACGCTTATTTGAAACTTGGTATTCCGTCGCAAGAAGTTATAGAAACTGAAGATTTTGGAAATTCGGTCCATGCACTGACGGTCTGTTTTTATCAAGTTAATGAATAGTCCCTAGCCTCAGGCGTTATGAGTGAATTTGTTGGTACAAAATTACTAGTCTTCATTTCTAGTTGAATCTACTGCTATTTCTTGCAGGTTAGAGACCAAGAAATGCTCCTACTACGAATCATCATATGAATAAATAAATATGTGTGTGTTTATGTGTGGGGGTGAGGGTGCTTCTTGGATTCTTCTTCAATATTTTGCCGGCATCAGTTGTTAGTTGTCGGAGCACTGCATCCTTCAAAACTTCCATGCTTCCTGAGATTCGCCAACACTACACATGATTTTCTCCCCTCCATACACACGCTCACAACATGTATCTGACTCATACACTGTTCGCCTTCCAGACATTTGTACATTACTGCATATGCTTTATATGCACCTTTGACAAGTTGTGGTGCACCTGAGCACTGTATACAATAATTTCATTATTATTATTATTATATTATTATTCAAAACCCAATCTAGATTTCTCTATGAGTTCCTTCCTATTCCTATCAGCTCTTGGAAATTTGGGAGTCAACTGTTAACCCGAAACCCTTTCGTGCTAGATTAAGCTGAAGGCAGACGACAGAGGGGATACCTTTTGTTTAGCCTGACATAATTTATTTAAGAAAAAATATAAATACAGGACCCAAATTCAATTCTATTTCTTTCACTTGGCCTCCTCAATGGAAAAATATATCTGCCTTTTCTCATTTCAGTAATGCCTTGTCACTTGCGAGACTATACAACTTTCATCCTCTCTACACAGAAAGATTAATTCTTTTACCCTTTGTCTTTCATCCTTTCGAGGTCGATAAATTAAGTACCAGTTACGCACTGGGGTCGATATAATCGACTTAATCCGTTTGTATGTCCTTGTTTGTCCCCTCTGTGTTTAGCTCCTTGTGGGTAGTAAAGAAATACATATATCAATTATATTTTTTCTTCCTCTCATTCATATGGTGCTCATAATCGTTACATACACACACACATACACATACGTATGATGAGGAACGTGGCCATTATTTCTAGCATGTGCAGCGGATGCGTAGATGCCCCCTCATCACAAATGAGATTATTCTGTCAGTAGAAAATATGGAAATGCGTCTTATATGTTTTCTTTTCACATTTTTCTTCTTCTTGAACTTTTATATTTTTTCGTATCTTCAGTTAAATTTGATAATCGTGAGTTTCTGTTGGAGTTTGCGTATTCATATATACTCTTTACTCTTTACTCTTTACTCTTTACTCTTTTTACTCTTTTACTTGTTTCAGTCATTTGACCGCGGCCATGCTGGAGCACCGCCTTTAATCGAGCAACTCGACCCCGGGACTTATTCTTTTGTAAGCCCAGTACTTATTCTATCTCTTTTGCCGAACCGCTAAGTAACGTGGACATAAACACACCAGCATCGGTTGTCAAGCAATGCTAGGGGACACATACACACAAACACACACAAACACATACACGCACATATATATATATATATATATACATATATACGACGGGCTTCTTTCAGTTTCCGTCTACCAAATCCACTCACAAGGCTTTGGTCGGCCCGAGGCTATAGTAGAAGACACTTGCCCAAGGTGCCACCCAGTGGGACTGAACCCGGAACCATGCGGTTGGTAGACAAGCTACTTACCACACAGCCACTCCTGCACCTTATATAAATAAATTTTCAAATAATAACATTGCCTTATTAACACTAATCAATTTTTAAATTTCTTACTTCTGCAGCTTGTCCAAATTGATTTGTTTATCAATAGAAAATATTTATTCATGGTTTTGTTTACTAGTCACCACTAATTGCCAAATACAAATACTTCAAAATAAATTAGTCATCCTTTCATGTAACTTTATTTATACATTTCTTCCTACTCGAACCGTGAAATCAGTTGCCTATTTAAATGGCCTGGTCAATAGTAAGTATATATATATATACATCTATTTCCTCGTATATTGTGAGCTCTCTCATGCGTGCCTGAAAGTTCAGTTAAATTTTTGCTTTCTGTTATGCGTAAGACTCATATTATCCCAACAACTTCATTTTTAAGTCAATCGAAATTTTATATACAAAGAATTTGATATCAAATTGATTACCAGACTTTCCAGTAGTGAGAGCATATGTATGTATGTATGTATGTATGTATGTATGTATGTATGTATGTATGTATGTATGTATGTATGTATGTATGTGTGTGTGTGTATGTATGTATGTATGTATGTACGCCTGTATGTATGTATGTATGTATGTATGTATGTATGTATGTATGTATGTATGTATGTGTGTATGTATGTATGTATGTATGTGTCTATGTGTGTATGTATGTATTATGTGTGTATGTATGTATGTATGTATGTATGTATGTATGTATGTATGTATGTACGCATGTATGTATGTATGTATGCACGCATGTATGTATGTATGTGTGTATGTATGTATGTATGTGTGTATGTATGTATGTATATACGCATGTATGTATGTATGTATGCACGCATGTATGTATGTATGTATGTATGTATGTATGTATGTATGTATGTATGTGTGTATGTATGTATGTATGTATGTACGCGTGTATGTATGTGTGTATGTATGTATGTGTGTATGTATGTATGTATGTGTATATGTATGTATGTATGCATGTATGTGTGTATGTATGCATGCATGAATGTATGTATGTATGTATGTATGTATGTATGTATGTATGCATGTATGTATGTATGTATGTGTGTATGTATGTATGTATGTATGTATGTGTGTATGTATGTATGTATGTATGTGTGTATCTATGTATGTATGTGTGTATGTATGTATGCATGTATGTATGTATGTGTGTGTATGTGTGTATGTATGTACGTATGTATGTATGTATGTATGTATGTGTATGTATGCATGTATGTATGTATGTGTGTATGTATGTATGTATGTATGTATGTGTGTATGTATGTATGTATGTATGTATGTGTGTGTGTTTGCATGCATGTATGTATGTATGCATGTGTGTATGTATGTATGTGTGTATGTATGTATGCATGTATGATTTTTTAAAAATTTAATTTCAGTTCTTTTTGAAAGTGTTCGAGCTGGTTGCTAACAAAGCGACAAAACTTTTTGAGTTAAGTGACATCTTGGTGTATGTAAATATGTAGTTGAGTTGGCGTGTTGGTTGAACTGTCGATGCATATACCCAAATGCGTGCATCTGTTCACGTATGAATCCCAGATGGAGAATTTTGGGAATATTATACAATTTTTCACGGTACAACTAGTAGACTAGATTTGGAGAATCCGCGTCACTTTAATGGAAAAAGAAAGCGTCTAAATGTTTCGGACATACTCCTGCAGCAGAAGAAAGAGAAAGGCAAAGAGAGACTGAGAAAGGGTGATAGTCAGTGAGAAAGTGTGTGTGTGTGTGAGAGAGAGAGAGAGAGAGAGCGAAAGAGAGAGAGAGAGAGCGAAAGAGAGAGAGAGAGAACACGAGCAGTTGTTTAGAAACTAAGGGAGATTGTTGCACTGTTGGGGAGTCAAAATGAAGGAGCGGGTGTGTAGATGGACGTGTAGGACTGTATTCGTGTCTGGAAGCGAGCATAAGAAGGACGTGGTGAATGTACTTTAAAGTGGAGGCACATGGCCTAGTGGTTAGAGCAGCGGACTCGCGGTCGAGGGATCGCGGGTTCGAATCTCAGACCGGACGATGTCTGTGTTTATGAGCGAAACACCTAAACTCCATGCGGCCCCGGCAGAAGGTAATGGCAAACTTCTGCTGACGCTTTCACCACAACTTTCTCTCACTCTTTCCTCTTGCATCATGCAGCCCACCTGCGATGGACCGGCGTCCCGTCCAGGTGGGGAACCTATACGCCAAGGAAACCAGGAAACTGGCCCTTATGAGCCAGGCATAGCTCGAGAAGGAAAAACAAACAATGTGCTTTAAAGTATTGTATGCATATGTGTGTACGTGTACAAGTGTGAAAGTACAGTAGCGTAGGCGAGTGAAGAGTAAACTTTTGTGTGTAAGTGTAATTGCTTGATTTATGAGATGGTATGTGAGGAGGTGAAAGCGGTGTGAGTGTGAGGTAATCAAAAGTAAAGTATTGGTGAACGGCAAGAGCGATAAAGGTGTGTCTTGGGTGTGCAAGAATATAACAATATTACGCAGGAAAGATTTTTAACAGAGGCAAGTTTTAAACTAAAACGTTAAAGAGAAACATAGTCATTTATCATATACGCATCTCTTCCTACACTTACATATGCACAAATATTTGAACCTGAATATGAGGGGTCACTAAAAAAACCCCGAAATATTGCAATAATATTTTATTCACATAGTTTTGCATGTTTACACTTTTATCGCCTTCAAAGTATTCTTCGTTTGAAGAAATGCATCGGTCCAGAACTTTTGCGAAGAGATGCCTTTTAGCGCCTCCATCGTTTTTTTTTTTTTCTTCACCACCTCCACATCTGCAAATTCTGCAGCACCAGCTTTCGTCACCAGTGATGATCTTTGGAAAAAAAAGGTCCGGATCAACATCCAGCAGTCCTTTCAATTCACGACACGCATTCAGTCGTAACTGTTTTTGATCTTCCGTGAGATGCGGGGCATGAATTTTGCTGAATCCCTTTTCATTTGCGATTCATCGCCCAAAATTCGTCGGCAGGAGCTCCAGAACACAGCAATCATATCAACAAGTTCGTCAATTGTCCGACGACGGTTCTCCAAGATCATTTCATGAACTTTCATGTTTTCATTCGTTCGAGAGGTCAGCGGTCGCACTGAAGGAGGTTAGTCCTCAAGCGACAAGTGACCATTTCTAAAGCGTGAAAACCACACTTGTAGACTTGTGTTTTGCTCATGGCACCGTTCTTGTAAGCTGTTTGAAGCATGAAAACTGTTTCGGTCGCTGTTATCACCAGCAGAAAACAGTTCGTTTTAGCCATCGCAAAAATCGACAGAGGAGAAGCACTGCGAAACAAAGATACAGCGTGTGACAGTACGATCACACATGACAACGCTGGTCAGTAGACAGATGCCTGAGGGTTGCATCAAGTGGCTCGTAGCGGGGGAAGCCACACAACCACCGCTCCACCTTTGTCTGCCGGCTTGATGATGTCATGGCGTCGACGGAGGTCGCGAAGGGTGATCGATTGAGTACGGGAGAGGTTGGCCCGGGAGGGATCATTTTTTGAAATTGAATCGGTCGACCAGTGCATTGCAGTCGTGCACGAAAAAGTCAAGGCTACTGAACGGAAGCAACGTGAAATAAAGTATCTTGCTCAAGAACACAATACGCATCCCGGTCCGGCATTCGAACTCACAATCTCACGATCGTAAGCTCGACGCTCTAACCACTGATCCATGCGCCTTCACTTATATATATATATATATATATAATGTATACTGATTATATATATATAAAGTTAATCCAAACAAGAAAACACAGAAAAAAACAGCAACGCGAGGACGTGGAACAATTAAAGTATTTTTTGACGCTCAGGAAAGAAAGGAAGGAGGGTTTAACGTTTCGAGCGGAGCTCTTCGTCGGAAACAAGGAGAAGGAAAGATCCCAAGAAGGGAAGACAGAGGAAAAAAATATTTTTGCTGGTGCTCAAGAGATCACATGTTGAAAGAACAGAAGTTGAGAGGTAGATGAATCATGATTTTTAAAAACAAGAGAGTTTCAAAAAAAGGTATGTATGTATGTATGCTTGGATGAGTCTGTGCGTATGTGTGTGCGTAATACAGTTCCTAAAATTCCTTTAAGACATTTGCAAAGAAAGTGGTATAAACTGAAATTTTAGGTGATTTCTAAGTAAAATGCATTGTATATCAATATATCATTCACATATAAAGGGGCAAAGCTGGCAGAATTGTTATCGCGCCGGATAAAATACTTTGCGGCACTTTTCCCAACTTTACGTTCTGTGTTCAAATGCCGCTGGGATTGATAAAATAATTACCAGTTGAGCATTGGGGTCGATGTAATCGACTTACCCATTCATCCGAAATTGTTGGTCCCGTGTCAAAATATTTAACCAATATATCACTCACATATATATTTTCACCTGTAAGGCGGCGAGCTGGCAGAAACGTTAGCACGCCGGGCGAAATGCTTAGCGGTATTTCGTCTGCCGTTACGTTGTGAGTTCGAATTCTGCCGAGGTCGACTTTGCCTTTCATCCTTTCGGGGTCGATCAAATAAGTACCAGTTTCGCACTGGGTCGATGTAATCGACTTAATCCGTTTGTCTGTCCCTGTTTGTCCTCTCTGTGTTTAACCCCTTGTTGGTATTAAAGAAATAGGTATTTCGTTTGTCGTTACGTTCTGAGTTCAAATTCTGCCGAGGTCGACTTTGCCTTTCATCCTTTCGGGGTCGATAAATAAAGTACCAGTTTCGCACTGGGTCGATGTAATCGTCTTAATCCGTTTGTGTGTCCTTGTTTGTCCCCTCTGTGTTTAGCCCCTTGTGGGCAGTAAAGAAACATATATATATTTTCATCTGCATCATCTGAAATAAAAGTGAAAAGAAGTTTGGGAGGAGTACTCCTTATTACCCTCTTCAAGGATAGAAATTATAAAATAGAAAATACTCGCTGTCATTTCTTTCGCTAGACAAAAACGTTTGGTAATGCTAAGCCTCAATAAATGTATGTACTCAATTTTTGTAAATTAGTGAAACTATCTAATGTAGTGAAATGTCTGATAAATTTTGTTTACATTTGAAGGTAGATCAATAAATCTACTAAGGTAGTTTCTGTTTACATATGACGAGAAGTCGTTGAATTAGTTAGCGTAAATATTTTTAATCGGACACCAATTAGGCAGCCAAAAGTATTTTGCTTATACTCTCTATTTGTTTTCAATTTCATTTAATGATATAAAATACAAATAGAGTGACAATCAAAATTACTTTATTCTCCCCGTCTCTCCCCAACACATGCCTTCTCTCCCAATACATATTTCACACTCATCTCTCTCTCTCTCTCTCTCTCTCTCTCTCTCTCTCTCTCTCTCTCTCTCCCTTTCTCTGCATTCAGAAATCAGGCACACGCGCGCAAAAATGCCATCAAGTAAGAGATAGTGATAAACAGCCTAGTTCGGATGTCAATGAACTGCGTATTTACAACTATCTCTACGGGCTTTCAAATTGGCAGGAAACCAACCCAATTACCTAAGAATACACAATGTAATAACAATATATATTTCTTTACTACCCACAAGGGGCCAAACACTGAGAGGAGAAACAAGGACAGACAAAGAGATTAAGTCGATTACATCGACCCCAGTGCGTAACTGGTACTTAATTTATCGACCCCAAAAGGATGAAAGGCAAAGTCGACCTCGACGGAATTTGAACTCAGAACGTAACGGCAGATGAAATACGGCTACGCATTTCGCCCGGCGTGCTAACGTTTCTGCCAGCTCGTGGCCCTACAGTGTAATAACAATATAATCGAAACAAACGGCAGTAACCACACGGAATATGACAACAATTTTTTAAGAACCAACAATCCAACACGCTAACTCGAACTGTAAACTTTGAACTCCAGCTCATAAAGTGCGGGACTAGCAAGATGGATTTTATTCAAACCACAAGGGTTAAGCGATGTGGGAACAATACACGAGACAAATGGGGTCGGGGGCTTATCGAATGATATTACATATATGAATAAATACATTATAATTTCAGATGAAAATGAAAAACAGAAAATTAATGACCCCACCAACTACATTCTTGCGTTAAACCGCTTACGTCGTCCCTTTGTTTTTACTCCGCTTAATCAGGCGCTTACATACCCAAAATTTGGGCTACTTTCTTCCATCCCCTTTCGTATATTTTCTTCTCCAGACATGCTTTCCTTCTTAGGTGATATAAAAAGAGGTTAACCAAAGCATGCCCGGAGACGAAGGTGCCTGATGCGATACCTCTTCCAAGTGTTTTCCATATCATCTCTTTCGCTATGGCTATTACGGCTAGAAAGCAGAATTTCTCTTGTCCTTTTAGTGGCGACAGCGAAACGATCTTAATAATCTATTCGGCTGACAGCTGTACTCTCCAAAGTTGTGACAGTAGCCGTTCGGTAGAAATCCACATTCCAGATGGTGTAGGGTTTGAAGAAGTCATACAAGATGATGTGGTTGAGTTGCTAATGCCCCATAGAGAAAGTTTATCGAAAGAGAAGCCGATGTTGTTAGAACAAAACAAAAAAACTGAGAAAACAAATGGTAATGTGGAAATTCCAACTCCACTTAATCTGATTTCAAAGAATATTGCTAAAGTGCTAAAGAGAAAGGTTTTCAAGATTTTGCTGATAAAAAACTTAAACGTGAAGGAGTCAGTTTACAATCAGCTCAGTAACGACAGCTCAATGCTGACTAACTACTCAAACATCAACTAATATTCCAACACCGACTCTCACACAGTAGTTAACATCTTTCATGACAAGAACTCATCTTACTGCGATATAATTCTTATTTATTTCCTAACGTATTTCATCATTTCAAATGTTTTGTGTGCGCTTGCAAATGCGTGCATGTGTGTGTGTGTTGCACTACGTATGTCTAGAAATTGTTATTTTCATGTATACGAGTAGTGGTGTTGCTTTTTACCTCCACCATAGCGAGGTCGGAGGTATTGTTTTCAGTTGTGTTTGTTTGTTTGCCTGTGGACAAGATATCTCAAGAACCACTGGATGGATTCGGATGAAACTTTCAGGGGTGTTTGACCTCGTGACTGGTACGAACTGATTAGATTTTTGGATCGATCAGATATCGGACAAGGATTCTAGATTTTTTTTTACTTAATTTTTGAGAGCGGTTGGGTTCATTTTTAGTATTCTCGTAAGAGCAGCCAAGTTTATCTCAGATATTCTCATTTTAAAAATCATCTCCGGCCAATCGTTGAGAGGACGTTGTCGTTGGTGTTTTATTTGAATCTGTTGAGTCGTAAGTGCATACGCTCCATGAGAGTACTGTTATTGTTTAACTGTTATTTACTGAATTGTTGGATTGTTGTTAACTGGAATTATTGAACTTGTTGTTACAGTTTTTTAATTTTCTTCACCATTTATGCGTGAAGTTGTGAACAATATGGAGGGTACACCAGTGCAAGCGGGCAGTTATGCTGCGGTGACTGGCAAAAGGCTGTCAGCGGAGGTACTGCAAGTTTGAGAAATTAAATTACAGGAGAAAAATTTCAAGAAACAACGATTTATTGAGAAAAGTGGGAGATAGCCTGAGGCTGACGCCTCCCAAAGAAGTGTTAGAAAAACGGAGAACGAAGCAATTGTGTACAGAACATTGAATATTGCATCAAAAAAGTTGGAAATAGCAGCGGTGGAGGTAGTCGAGGAGTGCCTGAGAGAAATTAAGAATGTAACGACATATTACACCAGAGGAAGGAAATACAGCACAGTGGAGGTACGCTTCGTGAGTGAAGAAGACTCGAGAAAATATTCTACTGTGCCTTTGAGATCAGAAGAGTGGACACTACTACCGACTTACTGTGGCAAACGTGCGGCCAGAGTAAGAATGGGTAGAGTTCCCCCAGAAATTGATAAGGCGTGGCTGGTGGCAACCATCCTCTTCAACACAGAGGAGGACACCGAGATATTAAAAATATCGAGAACTACAGAGGTGAACTGTTGGGGTGTATGGACTAGAGGTATTGGTCCATACAAGCTTGCCAGACCTCCACAAGATTGGCACTTTATTTCACGTTGCTCCAGTTCACTCAGCTGTAGAAATGAGTTGCGACGTCACAGGTGCCAAGATGTATCGGCCTTTGCCTTTCCTTTGGATAACACTGGTGGCATGGAGAGGGGAGGCCGGTATGCATGGGCGACTGCTGGTCTTCCATAACAATCTTGCCCGGACTTGTGCCTGGGAGGGTTACTTTCTAGGTGCAATCCCATGGTCTGTGTCGTGACCGAAGGGGTTCTCAGAAGTAACCCTCCCAGGCACAAGCCCGGGCAAGATTGTTATGGAAGACCAGCAGTCGCCCATGCATACCAGCCTCCCCTCTCCATGCCACCAGTGTTATCCAAAGGAAAGGCAAAGGCCGATACATCTTGGCACCTGTGACGTCGCAACTCATTTCTACAGCTGAGTGAACTGGAGCAACGTGAAATAAAGTGCCTTGCTCAAGAACACAAGACGCAGCCCGGTCCGGGATTCGAGCTCACAACCTAACGATTGTAAGCTCAACGCTCTAACCACTGAGCATATACACTAGCTATGTTTTCGATGTAGACTTTCGTTAACTGCTCCACCATTTTTTTTCACTACTTTACATATATAGTCTTCCTCTTTCGATTCCTCTCAGGGGTGGTGGCTTCTCTCTTTGGCGCCTTATTCAGGTATATATATATATATAACATAAGGGACGTTAGCCATCCGAATGTGGCTAGGGACAGGGCAGGGCGGTGGGGGTGTTACTGATGCATTTAGCCCCAGGCGATCGATCGCCTGGGGCTAAATGCATCAGTAACACCCCCACCGTCCTGCCCTGTCCCTAGCCACATTCGGATGGCTAACGTCCCTTATCTTATGGAGCAGTTACTGTCTATACCTCGTTTAGAGAATTATTATTGCTATATATATATATATATATATATATATATATATATAACGGGAAGGTTTACGAAAATAAACAAAAGACGAAGGCAGATGGAGTACAAACAAACAATTGTATTAGTATAGCGCTCAGGAATAGAAATAGAACAAGTCTTTTACGTTTCGAGCCTATGCTCTTCGACAGAAAGATACACAGAAAAGAAACAAGGAGTGAAACAAGGAGAGAAAAAAATGCGTGTAGGAGCTAACGGTCCATTATGGCGTTCTGACTTCAGGCAGAAGTCAGAGGTCAGACGTTAGACGCTAGAGGGATAGTAGGGGAGATAACAGGGTCAAGTGACTTCGCCCCAACACGAAGGTGCGTGTGTGTATAAGAGAGTATGTATGTGTGTGTGAAAGAGGGCTGGTGGTCAGGACGTGTGTATGTATGTATGTGTGGGTGTGGAGATATGGGGATGGGTGTGTATGTATGTGTGTCCGTACAATAATATACACATAAATATTGTAATTGTACAAGTGTATATGCATGATTACTTATATATGTGTGTGTCTTTTTGTGAAAGTGTGTGTTTGTGTGTGTGTGTGTTCGTGCGTGTGTGTACATGCGTATATTTTCATATATTTATCTCCATACATACCAACATACACGCCTATCTAAGTTCAAACCGCGCTTACATAACCTGAAATTTCAAGTAACCCACTGGAGTGAGTATTCCTGGGCAAAACTCAGCGCAGGGTGTTGAGGTTTTTTGTTTAATAAAATACGCATACATACCTACTTAAACAAGTATATATTTCTATTTATACACAGAAATGCACTCATGAACATATGCACAAATATACATACATAGTACAGCAAGCAAATATGTATGCGTGTGCATGAGTGTGCGTCTGCGTTTGTGTTTGTGTGTGTGTTTGCGTTTGTATGTCTGTGTGTGTGTGTGTGCGTTTGATCGACTCAAAATGTAATTTGTGAACAATACACACATAAGCGTGTAATAAGGTGGACGAAATGATGCCAACAGAAAGTTGCAGGAATAGTAAAGTTAATCAAGGGGAAAAGAAAGACATAAGTGAAAAACTATTAACGTCTCGTAGCCTTGGGGTTTAAGAGCATATTTGAAAGTGGTGAGAGCAACGATCAAGCAAACATAATAATGTCCAAGAAGACATTAGAAATGTTTGCCAGCTTTGAAGATTTTATTGCTGCAAGAAATTAACTCCTCTGTAAAATAAGATCTATTTGGGGATCTTTTCGGTTTGAACGGCAGTTTTTTCTAGCGGTGTCATATGAAATTGTCACCCATAATTATGACCCTAGTATCGATCTATTGCATTTCAATCTATTTTAGGGTTAGGGTTAGGGGTGGGGGGAAGGGTATCTTTTTTTCTTCAGAAATGTAAATAAACCCAATCTGTTTCTTAAACGAGGGACATATTCATACGGTACAGAATGTTTTTTACCTCAATAGACGTAATTGATTGGTTGAAATTGCAGAAATTGAAGAAAAAAAACAACAAATATCTTACAAACTATAGAATTTTCTCAATAAAGCCAAGAGAAAAAGATGTTTTATAAACACATTCTACCAGTATACGAAATTTAAAAGTGTTTAGTTACCAAGAAATTATGTTAAAAACTGTCGTTCAAACCGAAAAGATCCATTAAATCCTCTGTAAAATAAGATCTATTTGGTAAAAATATCTAATCTCTTTCATTTTCGTACGTTTTCTTCTAGGTCTGTCTTACTCTTTCTATGACTAGCTTGACTATCTTTTTTTACTTTTTGTACCTCTTTTCTGCTTTATTTTGTCTATCATATAACATATTCGCCCACCTTATGATACTCCGTTATGGAAATACTATACAGCCTTGTGCATATTATCTTATGAACTGCTCATATCTATTTAGACTAATATTTATTATTCAAGGACATAACTAACCGTAAATAATCTGAAACACTTGCATTTGCTAATTTAACTTCCTCTTTATGTCATTAGGTATTTCATCAAGTTAGAAAAACATTCAATAAATCACTTTAGCTAATCTAATCCAGCCTCAACGCATATGTACAGACACCATAATAGATATCGCAACAAATACACGAAGAAATCTAATTGTCTCATTCATTTAACGCATATTGAATTCGATCATTTTTGTCTACTTCAAGATATCTGTTTGGATTACTCTGATATAATTCTGTTTTTGTTGTCTGTATCGAGTTTTATGCTTTTAGTTAAAGTTAATTTGCTTTGACACATTTATCTAATTCATACACATTTTTGGTCGGGATAATTTACACTTTTTTACTGACTGCCTAGCTGCATCGCTCCTTCGTATGTTTTGCCTGCATGATTTGATCTCGATATTTGGTCTGTTGGCTGGAATTTCCCGATCAGTTTCAATACTAAAATTCCCAAAATGATGAGGACTTTGTTTATTATTACTTTGGCAGGTTAATGTTCCCACCAGTTTCTTTTTTTTCATAGAGGAGTCCAAACTGACGGCATGTAATCGAGAGAAATCACTGACCAAGTGAAACATGGCGATTGCTGTATTCACTTGAGGTTAACGAAAGCCATTCAGAGATCAGATAGACGACTGTTTTTCTGATATTACCAGCATAAGCGACGGGAGGAATCAGGGATCTTTTCGGCTTGACAGGCAGTTTTTAAAAATAATTTCCACGTAACTAAACACTTTTAAACTTCGTATACTGGTAGAATGTGTTTATAAAGCATCTTTTTCTCTTGGCTTTATTGAGAAAATTCTATAGTTTGTAAGATATTTGTCGTTTTTTCCTTCAATTTCTGCAATTTCAACCAATCAATGACGTCTATTGAGGTGAAAACATTCTGTACCGTATGAATATGTCCCTCGTTTAAGAAACAGATTGGGTTTATTTACATTTGTGAAGAAAAAATATGCCCTTCCTCCTTCCCCTCACCCTAACCCTAACTCTAACCCTAACCCGAAAACAGATTTAAATGCAATAGATCGATACTAGGGTCATAATTATGGGTGACAATTTCATATGACACCGCTAGAAAAAAACTGCCGGTCAAACCGAAAAGATCCGGAATCAGCACCATTTTTAAGGATGTTTTCTATGTAATTTCTAGTTAGGAAGCGCTGAGCCTCAGTTGCTGGAAAACAACTCAAGATTTCAATAGGAGGCTAGTTGAGGTATGAGCGACAATGATCTGAGACTGACTCTGAGCATCTACGAGGGAAGTCTGAGTAATCTCTTCTAAAAATACTTCAAGTCAGGGACCTACAGACAACTTCTAAAAGTTCTTGGCATGTCAGTGCTACAAGAGGAGTGGGATCTTTTCCTTTTGAACGGCAGTTTTCAACACAATTTCTAGTTAACCATACACTTTTAAACTTCGTATACTGGTAGAATGTGTCAAAATAAAACATTTTCTTCTCTTGGCTTTCTTGAGAAAATTGTAATTTGTAAGTTTAACGTAGTTTAATTTTTCGAATTTTAACCAATCCTATGCCCTCTATTAAGCTAAAATCATTTGCTGCGTCTAAAACTGAGACAACAACCTGTCACTAACCCTAACCCTCACCCTAACCCTAAATTTTAGCCTTTCGTTTTGTTTTCTTAATTGTTAAATTAATTTAATTGTTACGCGTGTCTAAAATTATTTGTTTTGTTTTTGTTTTGAGTTTTTGCTTTCGTTTTAGCCTTTCGTTTTTTTTTCTTAATTGTTAAATTAAAACTATTTTCCATTACTTTTGTTTTAGCCTTTCGTTTTTTTTTCTTAATTGTTAAATTAAAATTATTTTCCATTGCTTTCGTTTTAGCATTTCGTTTTTCTTTTTTCTTAATTGTTTTCTTTAATTAATTTAACAATTAAGCTTCCATTTCTCTTTTAAATCCCGTAACCAGAAGCATCAGGCATAGCAAATCCCTGATGCTCCTCATCATTGTTCACTTGTTTATAAATCTTTCGTCCATTCTATTTGAAGACTCTTTTCTGTTGGTATTGATTTATTCTCTGCTGATTCCTTTTTTTTTTCTTTCTTTTCTTACTCGACACTCCTTTGGCCCTTTACCCGAGTTCTTTTACTACTTGTATTTCTCTTTGTCTTATGTTCTGCTTCTTTTGCATTTCGTTCCTGCCTCTTTCCCTCGCCCTCTATCCTTCTATGATTGCATGTAACCGTCCAACGTCACTCTTGAGCTGTTCAATTCGGCTCTGAAGCCTTCGTTCCCATCTTGGAGCTTTGTCCTTTCTTTCTATCACCTTTAACCCATGAAATTGCACAACGATAGACGCTGCGCAACGTGAAATAAAGTGTCTTACTCAAGAACACAACACGCAGCCCGGTCCGGGATTCGAGCTCACACCCTCACGATCGTAAGCTCAACGCTCTCACCATTGAGCATATACACAAGCTATGTTTTCGATGTAGACTTTCGTTAACTGTTCGACCATTTTTTTCACTACTTTACATATATAGTCTTCCTCTTCCGATTCCTTTCAGGGGTGGTAACTTCTCTCTTTCGCCATTTCGCGCCTTATTCAGGCGTAGTACTAAGTTTCTTCCTTCTTCTGTAGCAGTCATTCCCTCCACAAAGTAGAATTCACCATCATCCAAGTAGTTGTTTCTTTTGGGAATAGTTATTAGTCCCTTTGCTTATGCCTGTTCTTTAGTTTTTCGTTCATGATCAACGTAGTCAAGTTCACACTTTTCATGATTTTTCGTTTTTCTGGGTTTTTTTGGTCTAAACGTTTTTGTTCTATGATAGGGAACATCTCTCTCCTCGGTTCAAATTAATAAAATTTTGGTCTACAATAAGGTAGACCAAAATTTTATTATTATTATTATTATTATTATTCTATGTTTGACTTTTGCTTTATGTACAAGTTGGCTCCAAGTCTCACCCAGAGACCTCAAGAGACAACAGGTTGGAAGTTCACGTTGTTGTTATGCCTAGTGTGCCATATATTTGGGGTTTTTTGTTGTACTAGTGAATGTCTAATACATAAAAAAAAAAGTTTGTTTTAAACCTTGGGATTATATAGAGAGTATTTTGCGTAGGATATGAGCAGTTCCCATGAGCACTATCTTTGGAATTTCTGCCATTTTGGGGTTTCCTGGTATCTGAGTTAGGTAGCAATCAGTCCCTTTCGCTATCATTCCCAGGGCACCTATGACAACAGGTATTGTTTTAGTCTTCAGCTTCCACATTTTGCTGATTTCTATTTCAAGATCTTTATATTTGCTCAGTTTTTGTTAGGTCTATTATTATTATTATTATTATTATTATTATTATTATTATTATTATTATTATTATTATTATTCAGTAGTTTTATTTTTATAGCGTGCGTTCACTTCACTACCGAGCGCAGCTCTGTGTGCCTTGGGTATGAGCTGTGATTTGTTGTGATGCTCTGATGGTTACTGTATTGAAAGTGTTTTGCGTAGGATGTATGACATGCCCAGTAGTGCAATTTTCTGTATGTTATATGTGTTTGTAAGTCCAGGTGTTTTTGTTATGTATTTTGTCTGAATATTTTTTATCATACCTAATGTGCCCACTATGATAGGAATTGTTTCTGTTTTTAGATTCCACATTCGGGTTATCTCTATTTTCAGGTCCTTGTATTTTGAAAGTTTCTTCATTTCTTTTAGAGACACGTTGTCATCTGCTGGTATTGATACATCAATTAGAAAGCATTTTTTTTCTTCATGATCTCTGACAACCACATCTGGCCTTTTGGCCTTAATTTCTGTATCTGTGTGTATTGGCATATCCCAGAGTATGGTTGCTTTCTCGTTTACTGTGACCTTTTCTGGTGTGTGCCTATACCATCTTTTTTCTGTTGTTATTCCATAGTGTTGACATAGTTTCCAGTGTATGTAGATCCCAACTCTGTCGTGGCAGTCAGAGATAATATGATTTATTGTTTCTTTTCCATCTCCACATATTCTGCAGTTACTTGTTATATTTCTTTTCATTACATGTTTTTGGTAATTTCTGGTGGGGAGGCTTTGGTCTTGTGCTGCAATTAAAAATCCCTCTGTCTCTGCTTTGAATCCTGAGCTTCTCAAACATTGCTGGGATTTTTCTGTCTATTTCTTTTGCATTTAGTTTAGTCCAGTATTTGCTTTCTTGCCACCGTTTTATCATGGTTCGTTGCTGTTCTAGTTCTGGTTTGTATTTCATTTGTTTTATAGCTTTTGTTGTTCCTTCTTCTTCTTCATATTTGTTAGGTAGTATGATTTCTTGTTTGTATTCGTCAGCTTCCTTAAATACTGAGAACAGTTTTTTTTGTTTTGCTTTATATTATTATTATTATTATTATTATTATTATTATTATTATTATTATTATTATTATTATTATTATTATTCAGTAGTTTTATTTTTATAGCGTGCTTTCACTTCACTACCGAGCGCAGCTCTATGTGCCTTGGGTATGTGCTGTGATTTGTTGTGATGCTCTGATGGTTATTGTATGGAAAGTGTTCTGCGTAGGATGTGTGCAGTGCCTAGTAGTGCAATTTTCTGTATGTTATATGTGTTTGTAAGTCCTGGTGTTTTTGTTATGTATTTGTCTGAATATTGTTTTATCATGCCTAATGCACCTACTATGATAGGAATTGTTTCTGTTTTCAGATTCCACATTCTAGTTACCTCTATTTCCAGGTCTTTGTATTTTGAGAGTTTCTCCATTTCTGTTAGAGACACGTTGTCATCTGCCGGTATTGATACATCAATTAGAAAGCATTTTTTTTCTTCATGATCTCTGACAACTATATCTGGTCTGTTGGCCTTAATTTCTCTATCTGTGTGTATCGGCATATCCCAGAGTATGGTTGCTTTCTCGTTTTCTGTGACCCTTTCTGGTGTGTGCCTATACCATCTTTTTTCTGTTGTTATTCCATAATGTTGGCATAGCTTCCAATGTATGTAGGTTCCAACTCTGTCATGTCTGTGAATATATTCCTTCTTAGCCAGGACTGGGCAGCTAGAGATAATATGATTTATTGTTTCTTGTCCATCTCCACATATTCTGCAGTTACTTGTAATATTTCTTTTCATTACATGTTTTTGGTAATTTCTGGTGGGGAGGCTTTGGTCTTGTGCTGCAATTAAAAATCCCTCTGTTTCTGCTTTGAGTCCTGAGCTTCTCAACCATTGCTGGGATTTTTATTATTATTATTTTTTTTTTTTTTAAATTTTTATTATTATTATTTATCATTATTATTATTATTATTATCATTATTATTATTATTATTATTATTTATTATTATTATTATTATTATTATTATTATTATTATTATTATTATTATTATTATTATTATCGAGTGCGAAACTGGGGTACAAATATGCGAAGCCCAATATACACATCATGACTACTCGTCTGATAACGGTACACCAGGTACGTCCATCACAACCTTATGTGCGCCACATAGTGATCTCATATCAAGATAAACAGCGTGTGACCCTTCAGATGGGGACCAGTTAGAAATTTCTTCACGTTGGGTAGTCCATCCCTTTCAAAAGGTTCCTGAATCAGGTTTGTTTAAGGATAATGAATGAAACACCCATGTTTCCATAGCTATGATGCTCCCCCACTACTTCTGCTCGTGATCAGAGATTCACATATCGTCAGCCACTAAAGGACATGTTCAACTGGTGACAGTCAAGCAACTGGCAAGCAGCTCTGTGGTATTGAGCAGAATAGGCGGCGAGCTGGCAGAAACGTTAGCACGCCGGGCGAAATGTTTAGCGGTATTTCGTCTGCGTTACGTTGTGAGTTCAAATTCCGCCGAGGTCGACTTTGCCTTTCATCCTTTCGGGGTCGATAAATTAAGTACCAGTTACGCACTGGGGTCGATGTAATCGACTTAATACCTATGTCTGTCCTTGTTTGTCCCCTCTGTGTTTAGCCCCTTGTGGGTTGTAAAGAAATAGGTATTGAGCAGAATAACTGCTGTAGCCCATCTTTTACACCAAGACAAATCATATATTGGGTTTCCCGGAAAGTTCTGAGTGATTTTAAGCTAAATCTTTTAACGCTTCATTGAACACACCTGAAGAACTTTGGCATTGTAAAAACTATTGTTGAAGTAGTAGCGCATCTTTTCTTTGTTCCTGACTAAAAATAGATTTATTTTTTATTCCAGTTCCTCTTTATTGACATTTGAAATGGATAGCCAAACATTTCCTATTCGCGTTGAATTTATTTTCTTTTTTTTTTCCTTATATAAAGGAGAAAATGGTGCAATGGCTTGCAAAAATATTTGTGAAGTTTATAGTGATGATGCTGTAGGTGAATCACCTGTTTGGAGGTGGTTTGCAAAGTTTAAAGCTGGAAGATGACAGTCGAAGTGGAAGACCTTCAAAATTGAGTGAAGATGTTTTAAAGGCAAAAATCAAAGAAAACTCAAAAATTACGACTAGAGAACTTGCAGGGGAGCTGGAAGTTTCTAAAAGTACTGTTCATGAACACCTAGTGCAGCTAAGATACATTTTTTGCTATACTGTAAGGGTCCCTCGCAAACACTCAGAAAAGAATTGCTTCGCCCGGTATTCCGTTTGTGATATGCTTCTGAAACGAAATGAAAGCATGCTCTTTTTGAAACAGCTTGTGATTGGAGATGAAAAATGGATTGTGTACGAAAACGTAGTGCGAAAAAGATCCTGGAGTTTGCGTAAAGATCCCCCAAAACAGCAACTAAAAAACTTATGCTTTGTGTTTTGTGGGCTCATAAATGCATTATTTATTATGAGATTCTCCCACAAAACCAGACCATTAATCGTGATGTGTACTGTCGTCAACTGGCTAATTTAAACTAAAAATTGAAAGAACTGGGTTTGGAAATTGCCAGCAGGAAATGTGTAGTGTTCCAAAAAGACAATGCACGACCACATGTGTCTTTGGCTACCCGAACAAAGTTACATGAACTTGGCTGGTATCTCTTACCCCAGCCACCATATTCTCCTGATATTGCCCCATCTGGCTACCACTAGTTTCTGTCTCTATAGAACTCGTAGCAGTGTAAAGCATTTAACGATTTGGATGGAGTCAAAATGCATCTAGATAACTTGTTTTCTGCAAAAGCAGTCAAATGTTAAGCTGATTGAATATTTAAGTTGTCTGATAGATCATTGATGATAAGGGAAATTATTTCATTACATAAAAGTTATTGAAAGGGCAATTATTTATATCCCTTTTTGCATTTAAAAAAAAACGTTCAGAATTTTCCGAGCAACCTAATACATGATAACACTTCCAATCAATTAAGATCAAAAGCCAAGAGAGCTATTACTTGGTACTGCATCAAGGCATTTATTAATATTGTTGTTGTTGTTGTTGTTGTTGTTGTTGTTATTGTTATTATTATTATTATTGTTATTATTATTATTATTATTGTTATTATTATTATTTCTCTGTATCACAGATTTTGTTGGAGTTCCTGGATCTTCTAAATGCGTAGCAGGCTTGCTACCTACAGCCTACGGTACCATGCTATCCATTCTTCTTGCTCAGCAATCGAATATTTTCCTGATTATTCTGTCCGTTCCAAGGAGTCAACTCTTTTGTAACAGTTCTACTGGGCACTCTACTCCAATTTCCTTTGTATTCCTCTTCGGACCCAACAATAATTGGCACTATCTTCACCTTCTTCATTAGCCGGGCTATTTCGAACTTAAGAGGGTTATATCTATCTTTTCACCTTCTTTCGTGACTATTCGTAGGTCAAAGGGGCATGCAACGTAGTCTATATAGCATATGTGGTGCACCTTGTCCACCACCTCTAGGAGCAGAGATTATTTGAAGGCACCAGACATTCGCCTTTTCATTCCCTTCTCCTACTAGTTCCAAACGGCTTCTCTTCTGTGACGGCTTCAAGTTGGTCTTGACTGCCAGAGACTATGTTTTGTGCAGGTATTTGGGACATTTTATAAGCGAATGGTATTCAAATCTCTTCACCACTTCGGCATTGACAGCTCTTCCACTACTACTACTACTACTACTACTACTACTACTACTACTACTACTACTACTACTACTACTGCTGCTGCTGCTGCTGCTAATACTACTACTGCTGCTACTACTACTACTACTACTGCTGCTGCTGCTACTACTACTACTACTACTACTACTACTACTACAACTACTACTACTATAGTTACTACTACTAACATTATTTAGTGGTCTTATTTTTATTGCAGGTTCGTACCGAACTACTGAGCGCAGCTCTGTGAACTTTGGGTATGGGCTGTGGTTCGTTTTAGTGTTGTTATTTCTACTGTAATGGAAATGCTCTGCAGAGAACATGTGCGGTACCCAGTCGTGCTATTTTCTGTGTGTTATATATACTTGTATGTCCAGAGGTTTTAGTTATGTATTTGACTGCATGTTTCTTTGATTATACCTAAAACACCTACAATTAAAGGGATTGTGTATGCCTTCAGGTTCCACATTCAAGGTATCCCTGGCCCCAGCTCTTTGCATATCGAAAGTTTCTCCATTTCTTTTAGAGATACGCAGTCATCTTTTGGGATTCATATGTCAATTAGATGGCATTTTTTTCTTAATTGTTCTTGAACACTATATCTCTCTATCGGTGCATATCCCAGAGTATGGTTGCTTTGTCATTTTCTCGGACTTTTCCTGGCGTGTGCTTATACCATCTTTGTACTGTTAGCATTCCATATTGCTGGCAGAACTTACAGGTTCTGTCTAGATTAGGCAGCCAAAGATATGATTTATTGTATCTACTTCATCACTACATATTCTGCAAAAAATATATTCTGTTCTGCTTCATTGCGTGATTTTTGTGCTTTCTGGTAGAGTGGTTTTGGTAGTACCGCTTGATTAGAGTGGCTTTGATATTATGTCACAATTAAGAGCACTTCGCGTTTCTCAGCCAGTGTTTGGATTTTACTTTTGTCTATTTTTGGTTCTCTTATTCCAGTATTTGTCATGTTAGAGTATTACTTATCACTGTTTTATCATAGTAATTCATACTTTCAGTTTTAGCCCAGACTTTTAACTACTCTACAGTTTTTGATGTTCCTTCTTTTCCTTCGTAGCTATCCTTTGTTACGGTCTCTTCTGTGTATTTTTCAGCTTCTTGACAACAGAAAACATATTTTCATCATGTTTTATCATTATTATTATTATTTATTCTCGCCATGATCATCAACATCTTATAGTCATTTTCGTCTTTATCATTATTATTATTGTTGTTGTTGTTACCATTTTATTGTCTTTACACAGCTTCTAACGCTGGAGATGTACTAAAGTGTGAGTGTTCACTACCAGCGAACTAAGGTAACACACCTTATTTTTCGACCACCATCCGGAGTATTCGAGCGGTTCCAAGCAGTGCTGTTTACTGCGAGTGTTCCACCCTTATTGCAGCCCCTATTTGTTCCACGTACTTCTCAAGATTTTTGCTCACTGTTCCCAGGGCTCCGACATTTATTGGTACTACTACCATCTTTTTCAGTGACCACAACTGCTTAACCTCCCAAGGTAACCTGTTATAACTATCAACTTTTCTTTCTTCCTTATCGCATACCTTGTAGTCAGCTTGGCATGCTATATCTATGATTCAACATCGTTTGCATTCTTTCTCAATTAAGACTATGTCTGGTTTCCTATTCTCTGTCATGGTCGCACTGAATCATTTATAATTCGTAGGATCTTTGCATTATTATTTTCGATGATGCCTTTATCATCATCATCATCATCATCATCATCATCATCTTTATTATCATTATTATTATTATTATTATTATTATTATTATTATTATTATTATTATTATTCGGTGCCGAGTTTTTCATCGTGTGTTCATTAGTTTTTTCCTTATGTGTCCGCAGTTGGGCGATGCTTATAACATTGGATTTTATTTTTCTAATAAGTAAATATTGTACTAATGTTTTTCATGAAAAAACATGAAATTAAAAGAAACCGGAGTTTATGTTTCAGTGCACTTTCCCGGTTTCTATGGCGTGTGTTTCCCCTCTACCCAGCTGGACGGGACACCAGTCCATCGTAGCGTCACTCGAGAAACAGGAAGAAAGAGTGAGAGAAAGTTGGGACGAAAGAGCACAACAGGGGGCTCCCCCCACTCGTGGAGCTTTAGGTGTTTTCGATCAATAAACACACACACCGCCCAGTCTGGGAATCGGAACCGTGATCCTCTGACCGCGAGTCCGCTGCCCTAACCACTGGGCCACTGCTGCGCCTCCACAGAATAGGTATTATGCACTACAAAACATCAAGTACTGGGGTGGATTCGTTCGACTAAAATTCTTCAAGGAAGAACCCCAGCATGGCGGCAGTCTAACGACTAAAACAAGAAAAAGACAAAAAAAGGAAAAGAAGGAAGAACATTAAAATTTGGGTTTAAATCGAAAGGAAATTATAATTGAGAAAATAGAATGAGTAAATTAGGAATTTGGCAGTTTTGTGTGAATTTGAGTTAGCAGGTTTTGAACGGCGCATCTGTGTGTGTGTGTATATGTGTGTATACATATGGATGAAAGCATTTCAGAGAAGCAAGGGTGCGGGATATTTTCTCTGTCGTCAACATAATTTTAAGGTGGGGAAATAGAGATTTAAGAGAAGAAATAGACTGAAAATTGATAGAGAGTAAAGGGAGTGGAATGCGAGTGTGTGGTTATTAAATAAAAGCCTGCAAGGACAGAAACAAAGTTATTTATTAATTTTTTTCTTTTTAATGAAAGTGTGCGATGAAAGACAAAATACAAAGCGATAAAAGAGTGAGAAAAAAAAAAGAAGCGGGAGAATAAGATAGAAAACTATAGTGATGTCTGACAATAGAGAAGGGAGAGATAAGACGTCGAGAAGAGGGGTTGGGACAGAAACGGGAGTACGACATGTGATGAAGTAATTTAATTGTTATTGAAGAGAGGTTCATATACTTTATTCGAGATCCAGTTCGATTCTTGGTTAAGACTATTTTAGGATCTTTTCGGTTTGAACGGTAGTTTTTAACATAATTTCCACGTAACTAAAAAAAATTTTAACTTCGTATACTGGTAGAATGTGTTTATAAAACATATTTTTCTTTTGGCTTTATTGAGAAAATTCTATAGTTTGTAAGATATTTGTTGTTTTTTTTTCTTCAATTTCTGCAATTTCAACCAATCAGTGACGTCTATTGAGCTAAAAAGCATTCTGTGCCGTATGAATATGTCCCTCGTTTAAGAAACAGATTGAGTTTATTTACATTTGTAAAGAAAAAAAGATACCCTTCCCCCACCCCTAACCCTAACCCTAAAAGAGATTGAAATGCAATAGATCGATTCTAGGGTTATAATTATGGGTGACAATTTCATATGACACCGCTAGAAAAAACTGCTGTTCAAATCGAAAAGATCCCTATTTTATTTCCCATCGCTATTTCAAATACACAAGCATACGTAAATACATGTATGAATATATGTGTTTGTGTGTGTGTGTGTGTGTGTGTGTGTGTGTGTGTGTGTGTGTACATAGAAAAAGGTCCAGCTTACATAGAGAGTACAAATGAAATACAAAGTTAAAAGGTATTATAAGGCGATCCATATTACTGTTTGTAGAGTAATTCCATCCGAGAATAAGGCTGTATGGATGGATTTAACATAGGATGAGACGAGCCTCCGTCTCACATTTGAGATCTTAAAGCAGAGAAGTTCAAAGATGGAATGTTTTTAATATACTTTATTTATTGGTATGTCAAATTTGCTTATGCCCACATTTGTTTCTATACCTGCTCAGATTTGAAGTTTATTTTATACGGATAACATCTGGATCTCATCTATTAAATGTATATATATATATATATATATATATATATATATATATATATATATACATATATATATATATATATATATATATATATATATATATATATATACGCCAGCTGAATTCAATTCGTCCTCAGTCAAAAGACACCTGTTATTATGTCCTGTTATTATTATTATTATTATTATTATTATTATTATTTTTATTATTATTATTGTTATTATTATCATTATTATTATTATTATTATTATTATTATTATTATTGTTATTATTATTGTTATTATTATTATTATTATTATTATTATTATTATTATTATTATTATTATTATTATTATTATTATTATTATTATTATTATTATTATTATTATTATTATTATTTTTATTGTATTTTGTATTTATATTCGTTTAACATCGTCTGTTTTTCCGTCCTTGTTTTCGTATACATTTGATGCTTTCTTCCAAGGAATCTAATGCTCTTAGCTTAGTTTTTCCTTGGGGCTGGCCAGATTGGAGCAATCTCAAGATTAATCAGCCGAAATTACGAGTATGATCCGGTTCTTGACGGAGGATAGAAAGCTTCGAATGACCCGTCCTTGCTTTTTTGTATCGTCTATCTGGATGTTTTGTTGTCCCTTTTTGCATCACTTAGTTGTCCGGATGTTTTGCGTTCTTGTCCCATTTTGTATGATATATATATATATATATATATATATATATATATATATATATATATATAATCATACATAAATATATTCATGTGTGCGTGTGCACCTGTGTGTGTTTACATATGCTGATTGCCTCATCTTTTCATCTTCACTGATGGTTGCCGATTCCTTGTGCTTGTTTGTTGTCAATAGCATTTCTGACAATCCGTCCATGACTTCTTAGAAATCTGTAACTTCCTGAGCACTCCCAACTAGCTCAGTCTCCACACGTCGCCACATTTCCATTGCCATAGGACTTTCATTGGATGGAATGACGATTAGGGTCACGATACAGACAGCTGAACGTCATGAGGATATAGTAACAATCGCTTGTGCAACATGAGTACCACTCTCTAAGACTACAAGATTGGTACCTAATGACAGGCGGAAGTGAGTCGACCAGTGGCCAGGTTGGCACTCATCTGTCTCGCTTTATGACTACGAAGGTGACTCTTGAGTCCAGCTTTAGTGAGGCAGGGTCTTGCACATGCATGCATACATACTCATAGGCGCAGTCGTGGGTGTATGGTTAAGAATTTTGCTTCGCAACAGCTCTGGTCTGGGGATCAGTCCTACTACGTGACACCTTGGACAAATGTCTTCTGTTGTGGTCTTGGGCTGATGCATGGCTTTAGTGAAACTGGTGGGCGGGAACTGTGGGGAAATCTCTCACACGCGGACGTGTGTGTGTATTTTCTTGTTTTCAGTGTAATCTGAGCGGTAATCCAAGGGCGGCGAGCTGGCAGAAACGTTAGCACGCCGAGCGAAATGCGTAGCCGTATTTCGTCTGCCGTTACGTTCTGAGTTTAAATTCCGCCGAGGTCGACTTTGCCTTTCATACTTTCAGGGTCGATAAATTAAGTACCAGTTATGTACTGGGGTCGATATAATCGACTTAATCCGTTTGTCTGTCCTTGTTTGTCTCCCCTTGTGGGTACTAAAGAAATAGGTAATCCAGTACACACACACACACCCACACACACACGCATATTTCATTAATACATATTATTGCATATGTACGCGCGTGAGTAAATGACTGGAATCTCACCGAATTGGAATATAATTAAACGAAATGAAGTACTGAATTATACTCGTTCAAATCTGAGTTTGTGTGAGATGCTACTCGGAGTTTCTCCTTCTCGTTGCTCTGATGGCTGGCAATATGATATTTGAACATTTCTTTATGCCCATATGTAGTCTGTTCTGATTTCAGATGTCTTCAACTTGGCAGTAACATTCATTCTTATGGCATTGTGTAAATAAGGATTGAAATTTATAAGAATTTATATAGAACAAACTCTATTGATTAAGTGATTTTCTGCGGAAAAGTTTCTATAAAAATTTCATGTGAAAAATTCTATGAAAAGTCTCCAAGTGAGGGTCCCTGTGGTGAAAATATCAATACACAGTTATTAGAAAACTTGCGATTTATTAATCGAGAAATCTTTTAAGAATTTATTATAAGTTGGCTCTATCATTGGGTGTGGGGTACGATTGGAATTATAGATAGTATATATTTCATATTATCTAAGTTTTTAGATAAATAGTTGTGGAGGTGCAATGGACCAGTGATTAGGGTAGCGGACTCGCGGTCATAGGATCGCGGTTTCGATTCCCAGACCGGGCATTGTGAGTGTTTATTGAGCGAAAACACCTAAAGCTCCACGAAAGTGTACAGCAGGGCTCACCACCACCCTCTGCCGGAGGTGGTGGTGAGCCCTGCTGTACTCTTTCTTCCTGTTTGTGTTGTACCTGTTTTTCAGAGGGTCGGACTTGTCACACTCTGTGTCACGCTGAATCTCCCCGAGAACTACGTTAAGGGTACATATGTCTGTGGAGTGCTCTGCAACTTGCACGTTAATAAATGAGCTGCGACGTCACTGGTGCCAAGCTGTATCGGCCTTTGCCTTACCCTTGGAGAGGGGAGGCTGGTATGCGTGGGCGACTGCTGGTCTTCCATAAACAACCTTGCCCAGACTTGTGCCTCGGAGGGTAACTTTCTAGGTGCAATTCCATGGTCATTCATGACCGAAGGGGGTCACAGATAAATAGTTACTATTATTACTGCGAGGTTTCTGCGTTCAAATGCCGTCGAGGTCTGTTTAGCCTTTGATCCCTTCAGGGTTGATGAAATAAGTACCACTTGAGTCGCTGGAGTAGATATAATTGACTATTTCCCTCCATAATATTTCAGGCTTTGCCGATAGTAGAAAGGAGTATTTCTGTGAAGTTTTTCATGTATATCTTATAAGTTTTCAGGCCAGACACAGAGCAACTGTGAGAGTCAGTTCATGGCTTATATAATGTATGTTCATATTACATTTGTGTACGTCACGTGAGGCACATATACCGACTGCTACAAAGACAGTAACTGTACATGAAAGGTAGGTCGGTTCTAAGACCATTTTGGAAGTGATGGACACTTTATTCTAGTTATGTTAAACCGGGCGACACTGTTTAACGCCACCCAATAAATCGCTACTACCTAAAATTCCGCACGTTTGCACCTGGGAAGAAAATTACCAATGGAGCACCTGTCTCAAAATAATATAGCAAGTACTGGAATACATGATTTAGCAATTCAAAAAATTCAATTTAACATTACCAGCTTATTTATGAGGGCAATCATTTTTCTAAATGACTAGTTCTGGTCAAATAAGTAGGGAGTGAGTTTAATCATGAAGGCTACGATGATAACTCTTGACATGTTTCAGTCTTATTATGTCTTATTATTTTTTCAGTCTTATGTTTTATCAATGGCGCTTGCAATAGAGAGTTTGTAAATGGGCATTGAGTGTTGTGGGCACTTGAAAAAAATGACTGGGTAAAATTAACCAGGAATGCTAGTGGTATAAAAACTTGATAGTTAAGTGGGGGGTAGCATATTTGATATACAATGCAACATCTAGTATACTAGCCTGAAAGTCAACACTAGTTTAAAGATCTATGATCAAAAACTTGTTGATATTTACCAATCCGTCTCTTTGTAGGGTATAGAGCACCCAGAACCAGAATATACGAGCCTAGAAATTCTAAATATTTAAAATTACAAACTTCGTAATGAGAACAACGGCGTAGGCAAACAGATATTATGTCGAATACCAAAGTCTGTTGTGTGTTGAAATAGAATAATTGATTCTATACGTTACTCTTTGCCTCTCTGTTCGAGTTTAATTTCTCTCAGACTAGCATATTCTCGTAAGAGAGTTTTGTCATTTATCTATTAAATACCATAAGTATTGGTTGTCAATGTACATATTGAAAGATTATATGAGCCATAACCGAACATTGGAGTGGGGCAAATTTTAAAATAACAATAGAGGTTGGAGATTAAAGCAATTCAAGTGAAAAGAAGCACAAAAATACACAAAAGATGAGTCTGAAAACTATACTTGTATATTGTCATAGTAACAACTCTCAAAAATACATACAAACATGAACTAACATGTTTTACTACTGTTAGATTGGTAACTCAAAGGACCAGAGAGATTTTCAATCAGTGCATATTTGAGTTATCGTCGTTTCTATGCTGGACACGGATATTTCATTACTATTAGTAGTATAGGCAGAAGGCAGAGGATTGGAAAAATCGTCAGTGCATGTGATGTTTCTTCAGGCTTCATTGTATTGTTGAATTTGAACTCAGAACGTAACGGCAGACGAAATACTACTACGCATTTCTCCCGTCGTGCTAACGTTTCTGCCAGCTTGTCATTCCATAGTGTTGCCATAGCTTCCAGTGTGTATAGATC
>NC_042998.1:199275737-199295737 GCF_006345805.1 Octopus sinensis | reverse complement strand
AAGAAAGAAAGAAAGGAAACAAAGCCACACATACATACATATATACATACATATATACATACATGCATACACGCATACATATATACGTACATACATATATACATACATACATACACATACATACATACAAACATACATACATACATACTTACATACACACATACATACATACATACATACATACATACATACATACATACATGCATACATACATACATATATACATACATACATGCATACATACATACATACATATATACATACATACATACATACATACACACATACATACATACATACTTACATACACACATACATACATACATACATACATACATACATGCATACATACATACATACATACATATATACATACATACATACATACATACATACATACATACATACATACATACATATATACATACATACATACATACATACATACATACACACACACATACATACATACATACATACATATACAGATAAAACTTACTTGGAAGAGGATGCGTGGCGTTCCATCATATAATAAAAAAATAATAAATGAAACATATGCATATATACATACATATATGCACGTACCTACATCTATATGTATATATACATGCATATATGGGTACAGGACACCAAAAAAAATGTCGAACACAATGAGAAACGAAAACATAAAAACAGAACCATGGAAACAGACATTTTTTTAAACAACGAAAAAAACAGGGTACAAGACATACAACACAAGGAAAATTCCCCTTCTTCAGCCGCCTCCGTTTCGTCTACTCCATATCTTTATATATAAAAGTCAAGTTGTGTGTCTGTCTCCTACGATTTAGATTCCTAACTACTCCCACATTTTGCGGTGCGGTGTAACCAAAAGCGGGTATCTTATAGTCGTGATTCATATCGAGCCCTTCTGGGTATTAGCGTGCGTCTACGATGAGTCTACGATTTTAAAAATAATTTACCACCATTTTTTTCGCTATTATATAAGGGTAGTAACTCTCTAAAAATGTCTACGATGAGTCAACGACTTTTAAAAAAATTTACCATCATTATTTTTCCATTTTTAATGCATTTTTGCTATTTTTTGGCTATAACTCTCTAAAAATGCTTATATAGTTATTTCCCTTACAAACCCGAGCAACGCCGGGCGATACTGCTAGTATATATATATATACGAGAGTTAAGGAATGCAGTAGATAAGATCTGGGCTACATATGTTTCATAGCGAGTGGAACCTCGGGAATGGTTAATATCCAAGCAAGGTGTCTACCGCAGGCTACTCTTCCGGTGAAGGGTATCCTGATTAAAATAAGTTCTCATGCAAACTTTATTTAACCAAGATACCCTTCACCGGAAGAGCAGCCTGCTGAAAACACCACGCTTGGATATTTACCATTTCCGAAATTCCGTTCGCTATGAAAAATATGTAGGCCGGATCTTATCTATTGTGTTGCTTAACTCTTGGATTTTTATTCGCATACCTGGAAACCCTGGCTGCTACTGTGAAATATAAAATAATTTTTTTCAGCTTATCGTGTTTCGATAAAACATCCACAACCTTCCGTCCCAATAAACCACTATTATTTCTGAAAGTTGTTTTTATATATTTTCTAAAGATTGCTTGAAGCTCACTTACTTCCTACTTTTTTAACCTTGGATCTTATATATATATATCACCCTGATCACCGTGACCGACCACCAGGCTATCAGATGTTGCTGCACATCGCTGGTCACAATGCACTTTGCATTGTTTTAGCCTTCCGATGACGCCACCCCGCTGGCAAAGTGAGCAGGCCAACCGAAGAAAGAATGAGAGAAAGTTGTGGCGAAAGAGTACAGCAGGGATCGCCACCGCCCCCTGCCGGATCTTCGTGGAGCTTTTAGGTGTTTTCGCTCAATAAACACTCACAACGCCCGGTCTGGGAATCAAAACCGCGATCCTACGACTGTGAGTTCGCTGCCCTAACCACCTTTTATATATATATATATATATATATATATATTTATATATATATATATATATATATATATCACAATCAAGGAACGGCCATAATAGGCCATTCACCCACTAGAAATAACAGCCAAAAAGCTTCAACCGCAAAATAACATTAATTCCGTAAACCAGGAGAAAATTAAAAAAATTTACCCTGAAATTCCTTATACGATGCACCGTTTCTTCTACTGTTTAATGGTAAACTAACCTGATTAAATTAAATCAAGCCAATCTACCATAGGCCCTTAGATTCATCAGTAAGGAATAGCCAAATCGGAACAGATATTTTTCACGAGGCATTCTCGTCCATGCCTCGCCAATATCTGACCTAAAATTTTCAAATCGTCGCACTCGCGCCAAATTTATCGGCAGCAAATAAATATAAGCCGCCGATTCCATTACGGAACCAACCAGAAAATTCATAATTAATCAATATAGGGAGGCAAAAAAATTTTGTAGAATTCTTTTGCCCCCAGCGGCCTAGTGGGAAAAAATTAAATAGTCATAAACCATTTTTAAGTTCAATATCACAATCAAGGAACGGCCATAATAGGCCATTCACCCACTAGAAATAACAGCCAAAAAGCTTCAACCGCAAAATAACATTAATTCCGTAAACCAGGAGAAAATTAAAAAACATTTACCCTGAAATTCCTTATACGATGCACCGTTTCTTCTACTGTTTAATGGTAAACTAACCTGATTAAATTAAATCAAGCCAATCTACCATAGGCCTTAGATTCATCAGTAAGGAATAGCCAAATCGGAACAGATATTTTTCACGAGGCATTCTCGTCCATGCCTCGCCAATATCTGACCTAAAATTTTCAAATCGTCGCACTCGCGCCAAATTTATCGGCAGCAAATAAATATAAGCCGCCGATTCCATTACGGAACCAACCAGAAAATTCATAATTAATCAATATAGGGAGGCAAAAAAATTTTGTAGAATTCTTTGCCCCCAGCGGCCTAGTGGGAAAAAATTAAATAGTCATAAACCATTTTTAAGTTCAATATCACAATCAAGGAACGGCCATAATAGGCCATTCACCCACTAGAAATAACAGCCAAAAAGCTTCAACCGCAAAATAACATTAATTCCGTAAACCAGGAGAAAATTAAAAACCATTTACCCTGAAATTCCTTATACGATGCACCGTTTCTTCTACTGTTTAATGGTAAACTAACCTGATTAAATTAAATCAAGCCAATCTACCATAGGCCCTTAGATTCATCAGTAAGGAATAGCCAAATCGGAACAGATATTTTTCACGAGGCATTCTCGTCCATGCCTCGCCAATATCTGACCTAAAATTTTCAAATCGTCGCACTCGCGCCAAATTTATCGGCAACAAATAATATAAGCCGCCGATTCCATTACGGAACCAACCAGAAATTCATAATTAATCAATTTGCTGCCGATAAATTTGGCGCGAGTGCGACGATTTGAAAATTTTAGGTCAGATATTGGCGAGGCATGGACGAGAATGCCTCGTGAAAAATATCTGTTCCGATTTGGCTATTCCTTACTGATGAATCTAAGGGCCTATGGTAGATTGGCTTGATTTAATTTAATCAGGTTAGTTTACCATTAAACAATAGAAGAAAACGGTGCATCGTATAAGGAATTTCAGGGTAAATGTTTTTTAATTTTCTCCTGGTTTACGGAATTAATGTTATTTTGCGGTTGAAGCTTTTGGCTGTTATTTCTAGTGGGTGAATGGCCTATTATGGCCGTTCCTTGATTGTGATATTGAACTTAAAAATGGTTTATGACTATTAATTTTTTCCCACTAGGCCGCTGGGGGCAAAAGAATTCTACAAAATTTTTTTGCCTCCCTAAATTTTTTTGCCTCCCTATATTGATTAATTATGAATTTTCTGGTTGGTTCCGTAATGGAATCGGCGGCTTATATTTATTTGCTGCCGATAAATTTGGCGCGAGTGCGACGATTGAAAATTTTAGGTCAGATATTGGCGAGGCATGGACGAGAATGCCTCGTGAAAAATATCTGTTCCGATTTGGCTATTCCTTACTGATGAATCTAAGGCCTATGGTAGATTGGCTTGATTTAATTTAATCAGGTTAGTTTACCATTAAACAGTAGAAGAAACGGTGCATCGTATAAGGAATTTCAGGGTAAATGGTTTTAATTTTCTCCTGGTTTACGGAATTAATGTTATTTTGCGGTTGAAGCTTTTGGCTGTTATTTCTAGTGGGTGAATGGCCTATTATGGCCGTTCCTTGATTGTGATATTGAACTTAAAAATGGTTTATGACTATTTAATTTTTTCCCACTAGGCCGCTGGGGGCAAAGAATTCTACAAAATTTTTTTGCCTCCCTATATTGATTAATTATGAATTTTCTGGTTGGTTCCGTAATGGAATCGGCGGCTTATATTTATTGCTGCCGATAAATTTGGCGCGAGTGCGACGATTTGAAAATTTTAGGTCAGATATTGGCGAGGCATGGACGAGAATGCCTCGTGAAAAATATCTGTTCCGATTTGGCTATTCCTTACTGATGAATCTAAGGGCCTATGGTAGATTGGCTTGATTTAATTTAATCAGGTTAGTTTACCATAAAACAGTAGAAGAAACGGTGCATCGTATAAGGAATTTCAGGGTAAATGTTTTTAATTTTTTCCTGGTTTACGGAATTAATGTTATTTTGCGGTTGAAGCTTTTTGGCTGTTATTTCTAGTGGGTGAATGGCCTATTATGGCCGTTCCTTGATTGTGATATTGAACTTAAAAATGGTTTATGACTATTTAATTTTTCCCACTAGGCCGCTGGGGCAAAAGAATTCTACAAAATTTTTTTGCCTCCCTATATTGATTAATATATATATATATATATATATATATATATATATATATATATATATACATACATACATACATACATACATACATACATACATACATACATACATACAGACATATACACATATGAGAGGATGCTGAAAAGTTCCTAGCTTTGAATAAATGAAAATACAGGAGGATCACTTAATTATGATTTCATTCAACGTATTTCTCTCCCAGGCTTACATACTTATTGCAGCGGTCCTTCAATTTTTCTAAGCCCTGTAAAAGAACTCGGAAAGTTGGGCCTCCAGCCTGGCTTTTCGCGATACCCTTAATGCCAGGAACTTTTCATCGCCCCCTCGTATATTTACTCATATTTATAACCACACATATAACCACATATACACATATATACACACATGCACATACTTACACAGGCGCACATAAACATATGCAGAGAGAGAAGGAAAAGAGAGACAGACTGGGAGTGTATATAATCAAAGGAAATCAAAATAGAGCAAATTACATGTGTATGATTTATATGTGTGAAAGAACTGGTTTCTGAATCTGGTTATGGAAGCTGTTATTTTTTTCGTTCGGAGGCGCAATGGCCCAGTGGTTAGGTCATGGGATCGTGGTTTCGATTCCCAGACCGGGCGTTGTGAGTGTTTATTGAGCGAGAAAACACCTAAAGCTCCACGAGGCTCCGGCAGGGGATGGTGGTGATCCCTGCTGTACTCTTTCACCACACCTTTCTCTCACTCTTACTTCCTGTTTCTGTTGTACCTGTATTTCAAAGGGCCGGCCTTGTCACTCTCTGTGTCACGCTGAATATCCCCGAGAACTACGTTAAGGGTACACGTGTCTGTGGAGTGCTCAGCCACTTACACGCTAATTTCACGAGCAGGCTGTTCCGTTGATTCGGATCAACCGGAACCCTCATCGTCGTAACCGCTGGAGTGCTTCCATATTTTTTTCGTTTCTAAATGTCGATGGTGGACAGGAAAGGGATTAGCAACCGCATGCCTTCCTTGGTCCCCTTCTTTATGGAGTTAACGGCAAAACTTTTGGGTGACCCTAGTGATTTAGATAGTGGTTTAGCTTTGCTGTTACTTTCGCTGTCGTAGATCGATGCGGTTTTTCCCGCCTCAAATTCTGCAGTTTCTCTCAGTGAACTTTGCATTCTGCCAAGAATCATGCTTGCCAGACTTGGTTTTATCTCTATCTTCGAATGCCAACATGGTCTTTGAAACATTACTTCTCAAAATATTACGCAATTCAGCAGTTTTGGACTAAAACTCCAGTTATCCACGCTACAGCAATTTTCCTCTTTGGAAATCAGGTAGATCACTCACACACCACACACAACCACACACACACACCACACACATATATATATATATATATATATATATATATATATATATATATATATATATATATATATATATATATATATATATATAATATATATATATATAATATATATATAGAATATAATATAATATAATATATATATAATATATATATATATATATATATGAATAAATATATATATAATATATGTGTGTGTGTGTGCGTGTGTGGTGCATATATATATGAGTATAATAATATATATATTATATATAAAATCCGTTCTGTCTGTCTATGTGTGTGTCTTCTAAGATCTCGGGCATCCTCCATCCGATTGCGCTCAAATTTGATATGTAGATACTGATGGTATCAAGGCGTGTATAAGTCTTGAAAAATTTACAAAAATCGATTCCAGGTGAGAATGCGATCGATAAAGCCTTGGGAACGTGCATTTGTACACGCAAGTACATCAGCCGTTGCTATCGATACTACGCGAACGCGAGAAATATGCACGGACAGTTTGCGCAAAAAAAGTCGGCTGGCTTGAAATAATGCCACAAAATGCAGTATATTTAAGAGTACAAAAAAAGTAAGATGCAAGAGAGATATTTTCTTCAGACTTGGCATAAAAGAACGAAAGTCTATTGGGTTTTTGGGTGTGGGGGGGGTTGCCTTAACCATCTAGATTTACCTCCAGCTAACCCATTAGCATGCATCGTTTTTGTCCTGCTTTTCTTTCGTCAACCTGTACATAACTGCACCTTCCTTTTTTTGTTATTTTTGTACTGCTTGAAGGCACGTTTCTTTCCTACCAAGCTTACTGTTTAAACCATGTTTGTGTGCCCCCAGTCAACAGCCTTATAATTACAGGTACTTTAAACTCTTCAATTGCATATTTGTGTGAATAAAATCGTTTTTCTTTGGAATCGAAAAAAGTCTATCTTTATTTCTTCTTTTGCTGGTGTCTCAAATTTAGGTTAAATCTGTGTTTCTGAAAGGGGAGGCCTATGGGACGGTCGGACAAGTTGTTTTGAGAAAATTTGGTTTAAATGTTTGACAACTCAGCACCGTCCATTGGAGGGAGGGCGTTTTGCTCGTGTATATATATATATATATATACAAAAAGGAAAAACAGTCTTATATCATGAAGTATACGACATACATAATGCATATGAACATACATAAAACTAGAACAGTTTTGAACATGTCATATGACCAACGGAAAGTGGTGTTTCCATTATATTGTTCAATTGCTGTGTATATGATGAACAGTGGACATGAGATTTGTTGTGCGTCTCTTTTAACTGTCAAAATTGAAGTCAAGATTTTTTTATTTATTACTCACAAGGTGTCGAATGTTGGTGCAGAAATAGATTAGATTGTCTTCCATTTATTTGTAGAGCTAGTATTTCGTAAAAGTGATTTGAGGACAAAGATGATATACAGCTGTTATGTTTTGGGAGAGGCATGACAGATAACCTCTTATGAAGAATCATGGGTTTGAAACATCTACGTATTTTTTATAGTATACGCGTATGTGTGTGTGTGTGCGTATAGATAGATAGATATATACATACATACATACATACATACATACGTACATACATACATACATACATACATACGTAACACATATACATATACACACATATATGTATATGTACATATGTATGTGTACATACATATTTATGTAATATATGTGTGTATGAATGTATGTTATGTATATGTATGTTTATATACTCTATATCTGTTTTGAGTTCTACATTAGATAATGTTTCTTTACTATATGCTATCCACCCACATATCTTACACGCAAGGAACTATAGACGGACAGACAGATAGATAGACAGACAAACAGACAGACAGACAGACAGAGATAGATAGATAGATAGATAGATAGATAGATAGATAGATAGATAGATAGATAGATAGACAGATAGAAATAGATAGATAGATAGATAGATAGATAGATAGATAGATAGACAGATAGATAGATAGATAGATAGATAGATAGATAGATAGATAGAGAGATAGAGACAGACAGACAGACAGACAGACAGACAAATAGATAGATAGATAGATAGATAGATAGATAGATAGATAGATAGATAGATAGATAGGCGAACAAAAGATATATGTTAAGAGAGGAATGAAAGTATTTGTTTTAATAAAGAAATATTTGTATTAATCGTGAACAAGAAAATGATGAGAGAGAGAGAGAGAGAGAGAAGGAGTGTGTGTGTTCGCGCACGCTGCGTGTGTGTGTGAGAGAGAGAGAGGGGGAGGAGAGAGTTATAGGAGGCGAATAGAGGTAGTATAGGAAGAGGTTATTAAGAAGTTATATTTGTGGGGTGGGGTAGTTTCGTTTAAATTAATTGTTCCACAACACGAGCGATAGCAATAAACTCTGCACCACCTCTGCCACCATTACCGCTACCGCCACCATTACCTTAACTGCAACGATTCTGCTACCACCATCACCACTCATTACTACCGTCTACACTGCCATCACCACCACCGCCATCTCTCTCCTCCTTCTCTCTCTCTCTCTCTCTCTCTCTCTCTCTCTCTCTCTCTCTCTCTTACTCTCAGCACTAGCACTAGTTCCGCTACTACAACAAACACAACCACTACCTCAAGCACCACCGCAACTATTATCAGGTTTACTCCCAAACTACAACAGCAACTCTACCATCACGAACACCACCATCGCTACCATTATTACTACTTCCATTATCACCATCCCTACCACCACTACCACCACTACCACCACCATTATCACTAACGCTTCTACTGTCACTATAACCACTGCCACCTCTATGATCTACACTACTACTACTACTACCACCACCACTGCTATCATCCCAAACAACACCACTAGCACCACCACCACCACCACCACCACCACCAACATCACCAACACCACCATCACCACCATCATCACCAACACCAACAACACCACCACCACCAACACCACCACCACCAACAACACCACCATCATCATCACCACCACCAACACCACCACCAACACCAACAACACCACCAACACCAACACCACCAACACCAACATCACCACCACCACCACCACCACCATCATCACTACCACCAACACCACCACCACCACCATCATCACTACCACCACCACCATCATCACTACCACCAACAGCACCACCACCAACACCAACAACACCACCACAAACAACAACAACACCAACAACAACAACACCACCACCAACAACAACACCGCCACCACCAACACCACCACCAACACCACCAACATCACCACCACCAACACCACCTCCAACAACACCACCAACAACAACACCGCCACCACCAACACCACCACCAACACCACCAACATCACCACCACCAACACCACCTCCAACAACACCACCAACAACAACAACACCGCCACCACCAACACCACCACCAACACCACCAACATCACCACCACCAACACCACCTCCAACAACACCACCAACAACAACACCGCCACCACCAACACCACCACCAACACCACCAACATCACCACCACCAACACCACCTCCAACAACACCACCAACAACAACAACACCGCCACCACCAACACCACCACCAACACCACCAACATCACCACCACCAACACCACCTCCAACAACACCACCAACACCACCAACACCACCACTAGCGCTATGAGGTCCCATTATTGAATTCTCAACAACGCTACCATCAACACTATTAACAACAACACCACATCTATCATCATACCACCATCACCACTATCAACAACAATAACAGCAAAACCACCTGCAACCACCTTCACCACCTTCAACAACAATAACAAAACCACCACCACACAACCATCAGGCTAATATTTTTCCACCACCACCACCACCAGCACCAGCACCGCCATCAACGACCCCCCTTCACCGCCAACGCCGACAACAATACCTCCACGCCCACCATTATCATAACCATTAAACACTAGGACCATTGCTGCCGCCGCTACAGCAACCACCAATACATTACGACCGCAGTCACAAACACCAACCATAGCCGCCACCGTCGTAATGTGAATAGACGAGAGTTTGCAGTCAGTTCCGTGTTTGGTTAGTTTTATTGGAGCGAGCCGTGTTTGTGTGTCTGTTAGAAACGAGTGAGTATATATATAGAGAGAGAGAGAACTATAACGGACCTGTTTATACAGTTGATGATAGGAGCCAGGTAAGTGATTCAATCTTGTTTAGATATTTGTCATCATCATCATTGTTATGATTATCATTATCGTTATCATTATCATCATCATCATCATTAATCCTCATCATCATCATCATCATCATCATCATCATCATCATCATCATCATTATTATCATAACATTATTATTATTATTATTATTATTATTATTATTATTATTATTATTATTATTATTATTATTATTTTATTTTATTTTTTGGCGGCGAGCTGGCAGAAACGTTAGCACGCCGGGCGAAAAGGCGTAGCCGTATTTCGTCTGTCGTTACGTTCCGAGTTCAAATTCCGCCGAGGTGGACTTTGCCTTTCATCCTTTCGGGGTCGATAAATTTAGTACCAGTTACGCACTGGAGTCGATGTAATCGACTTAATCCCTTTATCTGTCTTTGTTTGTCCCCTCTGTGTTTAGCCCCTTGTGGGTAGTAAAGAAATATTATTATTATTATTATTACTCTTTTACTCTTTTACTCTGTTACTCTTTTACTTGTTTCAGTCATTTGACTGCGGCCATGCTGGAGTACAGCCTTTCAGTCGAGCAAATCGACCCCCGGGACTTATTCTTTTTGTAAGCCCCAGTACTTATTCTATCGGTCTCTTTTTTGCCGAGACGCTAAGTGACGGGGACGTAAACACACCAGCATCGGTTGTCAAGCAATGCTAGGGGGACAAACACAGACACACAAACACACACACATACATGCATATATATATATATATATATATATATACATATATACATATATACGACAGGCTTCTTTCAGTTTCCGTCTACCAAATTCACTCACAAGGCATTGGTCGGCCCGAGGCTATAGCAGAAGACACTTGCCCAAGGTGCCACGCAGTGGGACTGAACCCGGAACCATGTGGTTGGTTTAGCAAGCTACTTACCACACAGCCACTGCTGCGCCTATATTATCATCATCATCATCATCATCATCATCATCATCATCATCATCATTATTATTATTATTATTATTATTATTATTATTATTATTATTATTATCCTTTGTGTTGCTATGCATACATCCTTTCTTTTTCAGTGCACACGGTGTATACTTTCTTTATCTTATTTTTTTATCATTTCATTATATATTAACCCCAACACTTTATGTCTGTCTTTGTATTGTTCCCATTCATCCTTCGCCCTTGTGGCAAATAAATGAAGTCATTCTTCTTATTATTATTATCGCTTCTGCGCCTTTTGGCTAAGATCAAAGTGTACTGAGTTCAAAATTCCGCCGAGATGGACTTTGCTTTTCATTCTTTCGGGGTCGATAAATAAAGTGCCAGTTATGTACTGGGTTGATATAATCAACTATCTCCACCCCATAGTACCTATAGTAAAAAGGATTATTATTATTATTATTATTATTATTATTATTATTATTATTATTATTATTACTTTTTTTTTTCTTCTTTCAAATTTTCTTCCATTTCTTGCCGAGTGTCTTCCCGACTCCTAGGGCAAAGAAACTCATAGTGTATATTGGTAGGCCATTAAACGAAACTCAGTAGTTCGTTCATTTTTTTTTTTTTTTTTTTTTTAAGTTAAATTAAAATGCATGAGCAGCAACAGTTCTCACATCGACAATGCTCTTCTCAATACGTGTGATGTACCAGTTAAGACAATCTTTTGCACTTCTTGCAGGGATGGTAAGCCAGGGATCATTCTCATATAATTTTCGGTTCCCTTCTTGATCATTCCTAGTGCTCCTACGATCACTGGTATTGTAACCGCCTTGAGATGCCACATTTTCTCAATTTCAATGAGTAGGTCTTTATATTTTCTGAGCTTGTCAAACTCTTTCGCTGAGATATTATGATCACAGGGGATGCTCATGTCGATCAATAAGCAAACTTTATTGTTTTGGTCTTTCACAACAATATCTGGTTTATTGGCCTTGATGGTTCGGTCTGTATGTACTGGAAAGTCCCACAGAATGGTTACATTTTCTCCTTCAGTTACAGCCTCAGGGTGGTGATTATACCACTTGTCGGCAGTTTTGATATTGTAATGCCGACTTATTAGCCAGTGGAGATATTGGCCAACTCTGTCATGTCTTAATTTATACTCCACTGGTGCTAAGACTTTACATCCAGAGATTAGGTGGTCCACTGTTTCAATCATGTCGTTGCAGAATCGGCATTTTGGGTCTGCTCCATTTTTCATCACATTGGCCTGGTAGTTCCGGGTTGATAGGCTTTGGTCTTGAGCAGCCAGGATGAAACCTTCGCTCTCTGCTTTTAGCCCTGAGCTCCGCAGCCACTGATGGGTTTGCTTCTGGTCAACATCAGCTTGTTTGCTGCGGGTCACATATTTGCCGTGCAGAGGTTTCTCCTCCCACCTATCAGCCAATTGCTCGTGCGCTTTTTTCATTGCCATCATTTTCACCTTCTTTGCAACAATAGTTGCCGTACTTCCCTCGGGTTGTTCAGTTTGGGTATCCTGCACGAGATCAATAGCAAATTTTTTGCTTTCCTTGATGATAGAATGAAGCTTCTTTCGTCTCTCGTGATTTTCAACGAGCTTTAGCATCCAGTCATTCGATATTTCGAGATATTTTGGCCAGTCCAATTGTGGTTGTTTTGTAAGCTAGTTCAAATTGGATCAGACCTCGACCTCCTTGGGCTCTGGGAAGGTAAAGGCGATCTACGTCTGCCTTTGGGTGGTGCATCCTATTACAACTCAGCAGCTTGCATATTTTTCTATCTATATTCTTTACTTCACTCATATTCCAGTTCAACACATTGTAGCTATAAGTAACAACTGGAACTGCTAGGGAATTTATAGCTAACACCTTGTTACGTGCATTTAGTTCAGATTTCAGGACTGCACGAACTCTCCTATAACATTCCTTCCTGATTTTCTCTTTCATGCTTGCATGCTGAATACCAGAGCCTTCATTTATCCCTAAATATTTGTATGTTTGTTCTTGCTCAAGCTCTCTTATGACTGTGTCAACATCTAACACGACTGAATTTGTGGTCTTCACTTCCCTTTCTGGAAAGTGGCCTTGGCACACTTCTCAAGTCCAAACTCCATCCCGATGTCATCGCTGAATGATTTCACGGTGCGCAATAGGCCTTCAAGTTCATTATTGTCTTTACCATAAAGTTTTAAGTCATCCATATAAAATAGATGGCTTATTTTTTTATTGGCAACTTTATACCCATACCTTGTTCTGTTTAATTCACTTGTAAGGGGTATTAGGGCTATGCAGAATATTAAAGGTGAAAGTGAGTCACCTTGAAAAATTCCACAGTTGATGTTTATATTTTCTGAGGCAAGTACTCCACTAGAGTGGTATAATTGGAGATTATAAAATCCTAACATTATTATTATTATTATTATTATTATTATTATTATTATTATTATTATTATTATCATTATCATTGTTATTGTTATTATTATTATTATTATTATTATCATTATCATTATCATTATTATTATTATTATTATTATCATTATTATTATTATTATTATTATTATCATCATCATTATTATTATTATTATCATTATCATTATTATCCTTATTATTATTATCATTATTATTATTATTATTATTATTATTATTATTATTTATCATCGGGTTTTCAATAGTTTTCTTTCTGTTCCCTTGTACTTTCGAATGCGTTCTCGAGATGTGTTCAGTATTGCCTTTAAGTGGTGTACACTTGTTTTTGTAAACCCCGTCTGTTTAGTTTTGTTGTGGAATTTAGTTTTCTCTTTATAATATTGTTATCTCGGTGTTTTGTAAGTCGTGTAATGTATTTGCAATGTGAATTTTCTGCTTAGTTAGTCGGTGATAGTGTTTTGATACTGTTATTTCACTGATGAAAAAACAATGAATAGAAAGAAAATAAGCCATTATTCTTATTACTGTTATTAGAAATCTTACAGCGTAAGGCACAATAATTTGCGATATTTGCGCCGGCTCTTTAAACTCTGCATTCAAATACAGCTGAGATAAACTTTGTCTTTCATGCTTCCTGTTACATTTATTCCAATCAAACAAAAGTAACAGGGTAGACGTAATGGATTAATATCCCAACTCCTTGCCCCGCAAAAGTACTCTAGTTTTGTGCCTATGCTTTAGAAACGATTCTAGTCTACTCTAGGCTCAAGGCCCGAAATTTGGGGAAGAGAGGGGCCAGTCGATTACATTGACATCAGTATGCAACTGGTACTTAATTTAATCGACCCCGAAAGGATGAAAGGCAACGTCGACCTCGGCGGAATTTGAACTCAGAACGTAGCGGCTGACGAAATACCTATTTCTTTATTACCCACAAGGGGTTAAACATAGAGGGGACAAACAAGGCCAGACATGAGTTTTAAGTCGATTACATCGACCCCCAGTGCGTAACTGGTACTTATTTAATCGACCACGAAAGGATGAAAGGCAAAGTCGACCTCGACGGAATTTGAACTCAGAACGTAGCGGCTGACGAAATACCGCTAGGCATTTCGCCGCTGCGTGCTAACGATTCAGCCAGCCCGCTGCCCTCTGCTTTAGAAACGATTATAACATTAGTGATGATATCTCTTTCAAATTTTGGCAGTAGTCCAAAAATTTTTGGCCGTGGATCGAAGATTATTTTCTTACATCGACCTCAGTATTGACTGGTGCTTTATTTTATCAACCCAGAAAGGATGAAAGGTAAAGTTGAAGTCGGCGGGATTTGAACTCTGAACATAGCTAACCGGGAAATATACCACTAAGCATCTTGTCCGATGCTCTGCATATACGCTATATTGTCACAAAGAGTTTCTTATGCACGTAGTATTGTTATTATTAACATTGGCAGAATCGTTAACACGTCGGGCGAAATGCCGAGCAGTATTTCGTCTGCCGTTATGTTGTGAGTTCAAATTCCGCCGTGGTCGACTTTGCCTTTCATCCTTTCGGAGTCGATAAATAAAGTAACAGTTTCGCACTGGGTTCAATGTAATCGACTTAATACCTATGTCTGTCCTTGTTTGTCCCCTCTATGTTTAGCCCCTTGTGGGCAGTAAAGAAATAAGTATTTCGTCTGCCGTTATGTTCTAAGTTCAAATTCCGCCGAGGTCGACTTTGCCTTTCATCCTTTCGGGGTCGATAAATAAAGTACCAGTTTCGCACTGGGGTCGCTATAATTGACTTAATCCCTTTGTCTGTCCTTGTTTGTCCCCTCTATGCTTAGGCCTTTGTGGGTAGTAAAGAAATATATTAACGTTTTAAGTTTAAATTCAGTCTGGGTCTAATTTGCTTTTCATAGCTCCTGGTTAATTCAACGAAGTACTAGAATTGATTCAGTGGATTCTACACCTTCCACAAAAATGTGTTGCTTTCTGCCTCATTGTTGGTTTTTTACGTTCTGAGTTTGAATTCCGCGGACAATGACTTTGTATTTTTTCCTTTTTTTCTCGCTTCCTTTTCGGGGTCAATACATTAAAGTTCCAGTAAAATAGTTGTGTTAAATAACTTAACTATATCTTACCCTAACATATGTATGCCAGATATCGTTTGGCAGAATTGACAGAGGCCCTGTGTTGATTGTTCCAGCTCTTTAAGTTCTAAGTTCCAATCTCGCTGAGTTCAACTTCGCCGTTCATACTTCTTGGGCTGACACAATAAAGACAGTCAAATACACGGGTCGATTCAATTTATTGCACCTTTTCTCAAAATGTGTAGTCTCTGCCTTGCAGTAGAATTGTTTGTTGTTTAGCCCTAGGTCAGTACTGGTCGATCATCTAGCTGATCAAAGACACTCCAATGATGGCTATCCAGTTTTTTCTGTCTGCCTTATCTAACATCTGCATTTTGTTTTTATGATGTAACTTGAGAAAGATTTGAATAATATTTATAGCTATTCTTCCCTTCCAATATCCTTATTAACACAAAGCTGTTTATTAAAAATGTCTTGGCAGAATAGGTTGAGAAATAGGTAAAACGCCTTAGATCAACTTTTCATTTCATCATTCCGAGTTGATTAAAACAGGTATCAGTTAAATACTGGAGCCAAGTATTAAAAGGGCTGGACCCACCCTCTCTAAATTTTCTGGCTTTGTGTCGAGGGTGCAGAAGAAATAGAGCTTGGGTATTTCACTTTTTCTATTTTTTTTTTTCACATTCTGAGTTCTAATGGTGCTTGGTCGAATTTGTATGTAACTCCTTTCTAGATCGATAAAATAGGTATCAATATTTACTGAGGACCATCGACCAACTATATTCTTGATCGTGTTGTTTAGCTCCTCATTTTTAGGATCAAAAGCGTTCCAGTAGTGGCCATCTTGCCTGTTGTTATTTCTTAGACTACATTGTCTAAATTGTAGACTGGGCGATTAGGTACAGGAGCCTCCTTTGAACCTTCAACAATATTGTTATTATTATTGGACGCAAGGTCTACCCTGAATCCATTTGATCAAAATGCATTCTAGCCTTGAGTTTCCTGTATATTACGGAGGCACAGTGTATGGAGGCCTATTTTATACAATATCTCTTATAGCTTACGATAGTTTAGAAGGATTTGAGAAAGATTAATTCGTTCAATTAAAATGAGACTCAACTCATTGGTTCATGATAATGTTGTTAATTTTTTGCAGTTGTTCTTGTTATTGCTAGCAACTAGTTAATTGTTTTCTTCACTGCTCCAATCGTCGCTGTTATTATTGATGTTGCTGTTGTTGCTGTTGTTGTTGCCTGATGTCTTTTGTTTCGTTTTATTTTGCGGTTTTTGCCCCTGTGGTTGTTTCAATTGTTTTTGGTGGCGGTGGTTGTTGAAGGGATGATATTTTTGCTGCTGTTAAGGTGGCGAGATGGCAGAAGCGTTAGCACACCGGGCGAAATGCGCATCCGTATTTCGTCTGCCGTTACGTTCTGAGTTCAAACTCCGTCGAGGTCAACTTTGCCTTTCATCCTTTCGGGGTCGATTAAATAAGTGCCAGCTACGCACTGGGGTCGATGTAATCGACTCAATCCGTTTGTCTGTCCTTATTTGTCCTCTCTGTGTTTAGCCCCTTATGGGTAGTAAATAAATAGGTATTTCGTCTGCCGTTACGTTCTGAGTTCAAACTCCGTCGAGGTCGACTTTGCCTTTCATCCTTTCGGGGTCGATTAAATAAGTACCAGCTACGCACTGGGGTCAATGTAATCGACTTAATCCGTTTGTCTGTCCTTGTTTGTCCTCTCTGTGTTTAGCCCCTTGTGGGTAGTAAAGAAATAGATATTGATATTGCTGTTGTTGTTGCTTGATATCTTTCTATATTTCACTGTCAACACACATTTTGTGAGTTTCGTATAATGAACTTTTGATTTTATAATGATTTGTAATGTATGTAGTGTTTGGTAATTGTTGGCCACCTGGGTTTTACGTTCATTTGTGTATGTAAAACACTTCTTTCTCTTAGAGAAAGAAGTGTTTCGTCAAAGTGTAAAATATTGATTTCACTTGTGATGACACGTTGCTGAGCTTTGGTGGTAAATGAACCACAGACATGACAAAATATATCAGGACTGTTCTTGCAATGCCTTGACATAGAATTTACCTGTATAAGATGTTTACGTGTAGCAATACTGCTGATGGGAGTTATATACCTCTCTTGCCTCATCAGAAAAACTGTGCCTGATAGAAGGAAACCGATTACATTTTTAAAATCTGCAGACAAAACTACATATAAAGCACCATATAATATCCTTGATGAAAATTGGCTGTTGACCAGTGTAATTATTCTATATTTTTATTGCCTTCGCAGTGTTTACCGTTTTACCGTATTACATTGAAATGAAAATCCCTCCCTATGGTCAAATTTGTCAAACAAAAATATGGCAAACAACTAAATCGAAACAATTATTTTTGCAGAGCCTGATGAATATAAATTCAGAGCTTAGTAAAACTGTAAGAACTGAACGATACTGCACAAACAAGAGAAACTACAACGAATCTTTTTTCGACTTTGCCTTTCATCCTTTCGGGGTCGATAAATTAAGTACCAGTTAAGCACTGGGGTCGATATAATCGACTTAATACCTATGTCTGTCCATGTTTGTCCCCTCTATGTTCAGCCCCTTGTGGGTAATAAAGAAATAGGTATATTTAGCGAATGAAAGTATGTAACTTACTACTTTTAAAATAAAGCTTGATACTTGTCATAGTTCCTATGTTCCCAAATCTTTACCGTCTTTTAAGATTTCTAAAATCTTCGAAAGCATTAAATCAGTTTATAAAACATACTTAGGAAATACTTAGGAGCATCATATGAAGCCCCATACTTAATTATAAAACTAAGGCTCCAGAAGCCTTTCGTGAAAATCTTGTGTTGTTAAAGGCAGACAGAACCATGGAAATTATTCTTATACTGCTCTAAGCGCAGGAGATAATAATAATAATAATAAAACTCGCTGTTAAATGATACAGTATGTAATAGAATATCAGAAATTATCAATTACCATTTTGTGTAATTGAAAGTATTAAAAGGCGTTCTAACTTGTGATGCAGTTCGACGAATCGGCCAATATTACAAATAGGACTCAATATTGGCTGATATTAAGGGCGAACAACTTCGAGGTGTCAGTATTGATTTATCATAAACGTTTTGTAAATAGGAATAAACCGTCTATTCGCAAACCTATGTCACGATAACTGATTCGAATTCAACGACCTTTTAGTGAAGACAAAATGCAGTAATTATCAAAGAGAGGAACTCTGTCAACGACTAAGAAATATTAAAAAGGAATATGTTTTTGTCAAACAAATAAGACAAATTTCTCTCTGATCTTCCCGAATTCTTTCATACAAATTTGCAAATTATATTTTTAAATGAATCTGATTGGCATTTACTGCAAGAGAACACAAATATTTCACTTTCAAAGATAACACTGAAATGTTCAACAATAAATACGTAAGTAAAACTATAGAAACGTGCAATACAAAATGATAAATTTCAAATGTGACTCGAGAAGACAATTATCTCGCTGCGTGTTTTCGTGGAGTTGACCAATTTTCTAATTAATCTTTCTCAACATGTACAACTGCAAATTAAATTGAGCCCAAAGCCTATTCATTTTAATTATGAAACAGGTAGTACATATTCCTCTGAAGTTTCCAGAAGAATTTACAAAACTATCATGTAATTCGAGTCGGAAAGTTGAATTTTCAAAGACAAATTCGAACGTATCATGTCTTGACTTTCTAAGTTTTATACTGTTGTTGCTCATAATTTTATTTCTATATACATATGTATGCATATATGTGGACATGTATATATTTATATCTATCTATCTATCTATCTATCTATCTATCTATCTATCTATCTATCTATCTATCTATCTATCTATCTATCTATCTATCTATCTATCTATTTATCTAGCTAGCTCTCTCTCTCTCTCTCTCTCTGTCTATATATATATATATATATATATAGTAGAAATATGTTTTGAAAAAAAATATAAAATACACGTGGAAGTGGCAGGGTAAAATAAGAAAAGTCAACGAAAATGCATATTGCAGGTATAAAGAGACTATTTATGATAGGTAGTGACAAAAATATACATTTAGAGTATTACGAGTCAAAAAGGTCATTATTATTGATGATTATAAGAAGTTAATAATAATAATAATAATAAGGTAAGGGAC
>NC_042998.1:199235737-199265737 GCF_006345805.1 Octopus sinensis | reverse complement strand
CCTTTCTAAAAGCCAAGAATCACATTCTACTGAAAGAACTGACCGGCTGTATAAAAGTAAACACATTTTTTCTTCTTTCCCTCTTCCTTCTTCCTTTCCTTCTCTTTTCCATTGACACTTTTTTCAGATACAAAAGCACGTGCGCGCGCATACACACTCTCTTTCTCACTTTCTCCCGATTCTTCACTCTCTTGTACTATCTCCCCCTCTACACACAATAATACTATAAAAAGAGACAAAAGTCCTGAAAAAATCCAATCTGAAGATTTCACTAGAGTGGACGCAAGCGCTAATTTATGATTTATAAAAAACATGTGACATAATAAATATCTGTAAATATAAACCCATTTCAGCTTTCTGAGCATCTTATTTCTTCTAATATATATATATATATATATATATATATATATATATATATATATATATATATATATATATACAGTGTACATTTAAAACACACAAGAGGTAGCCATCATAGGACTACCTACACGCTAGAGAGGACATTTTCATTTCGAAAATTATCCAAAAAATTTTTACACGCTAGGCCACTGGTAATGTCAATTTCTAATATTTCAGATTACACTTTGATAATATTAATTATATACACACACACATATATATATATATATATATATATATATATATATATATATATATATGCGTGAGTCATCTAAGGGATCATATAACTGTCAGTAGAGTAGGTATATTATCCGAAATTTATAGTATTAAATATTCAGCACATCTGGTCTTACCAATCGGTTTCGTGCAAAGAATACAATGGAGTTTTAGATAACAATACAATTATATAATGCTACACTCATCAGAGATAGTCGATATTGTTTGAGGTAGATTAATACAACCGGTCAGCGGCTGCTGTAAATAAATGGTGAAATGGAAAAGGACTCAGGGAAATGGGCTAAGAGCTATGTCATATGTTGGATATGATGTGAAGCTGGCAAGAGTTATCATGCAGTAGGAAAAGTGTATATTAATAATGTGGTATCCCTGCGGGGATGGGGTGTGTTATATGTGTAGCGGTGTCATTTGTATAATATGCAAATTTTACCCCCACATATACACAGACACCACACATGTACATTACACATCGCGCACTAATATAGAAAAAAAGCCTCGACTTTATTCTTTACAAAAAGAAAACAGACCATCGAAAACAGCTACGTATACCTACATCCTCAGAGAAAAAAACTATATATATGACACTGTTACACATCACACATACTCCATCCCCGCAGGGATACCACATCAATAATACACACTTTCCTCACTTTACAGCATACCCAAGAAAGAGACATAACTCCTGGCCGGATACCTTGGGCCCTATTTCGTTTCACCACTTTTTTTACAGCAATCGCTGACCGGTTATGCTAATCCAGCTCCAACAATAGAGATCGGTCGCCATAATCCCGTCCTCATCGGCTATCTCTGATGAGTGTTCAGTTATATAATTGGATTGTTGCTTAACACTCCCTTGTATGCTTTGTGCAAAACCGATTGGTAAGACCAGCCGTGATGGATACTTAATATTATAAAATTCGGATAATATATATATTTATTATGAAAATAATACTGCAATACAAATGTATTACTTTCCAGTAAAATAAAGCCCCATAAAGGTAGAATTATACATAAGGGTAGAATTATACGTTGTCAAACGTATTTGAAGAGTTAGAAACCAGTCTTGCATTATCTGATTCTAGGTTGTCCATTTATCGAATGTTCTTCCTGGAGATAACAAATTTTTCATGTTTGTTGCACACACATGTCTTTGCTAGTCAATACCCAGTGAAGCTATACAATAGCGTCGTATTTGTATCGATTGCTATTTCCAGTAAATATGCCTTGTTGAACCTTTATATATATATATATATATATATATATATATATATATATATATATATATAAATTAGTGAAAAACAATTATTATGCAATTCAAACAATGATAGACATAAAGCAAATCATGAAGAAAAAATAAAATATATTATAAAACATAACTAGATCACAAAAAAGTACAAAAAATGAATAAACAATATATAGTAAATAAAAAGACTACATACGTTTCATGGTTATAATTTAAATTCGAATTACAATTAAATTTAAATTTAATTGAAAAACAAATCAATTTAAAGGTATAGTCACTCCTCAGGTCAACAATAATAACAATAATAGTTAAATAAATAATCAAATAGAATTAAACAATATTTCTTAAAGAAATAAAATCATGATTGTTCTTATAGAAGAAACTCTGTTAACTAAATTTGAAATTTAAAAAGTAGGACCAGATGTCTATAATACATTTATCATGTTAAAAACCTAAGGTAAAAAATAGAGTAAATATATAGAAAAATGTATTTATATATGAAGATATATTTTAGCTTTGAGAATAACATTAACAAACTATAGAATATCTATTCACTAGCTATACTCTAATATTTTACGTAACAAACTATTTTACAAAACAATCACACTTAATACTTTTAGGTTATAATTCACATATAATAATTATAAAATAATCAAATTGAATAAATGTACGTATCTAAATTATGATTAACAAATATAGCAATAAGACATCCATATTTTTTCAATCAACAAACATATAAAGAAATAAATTATTATACATTCCGAAAATATTTATGAAATAAAAAATTAAAAATTAAAAAATCCCAAAACTAAAAGCGTATTACTAGTCGTTTATAAAATTATTTGCGAAAAAAGTTATTATTATTATTATTATTATTATTATTATTATTATTAAATTCAATAGTACAAAATATAAAAAAACTTTATCTATACTAAAAGATTTTACAACCTAATTCACATAGTAACCAAACTTATAATAATAAGAATAATTAAATAAATGTACGTATCTAAATTATCGTTAACAAATATAAAAAATGCAAATTATTTCTAAAGAAAAATTTTATATATTTTCTTTTATCCCGAATGAATTGTTCAATTACATTTAAAATATATTTAATAATATTAGTTTTAACTTGAGCCCCATAAGGAACAATCAACCAAATTTTATTCCTATTATTTATATTATTATTATTATTATTATTATTATTCAGTAGTTTTATTTTTATATCGTGCTTTCACTTCACTACCGAGCGCAGCTCTGTGTGCCTTAGGTATGCGCTGTGTGGAGGTGCAATGGTCCAGTGGTTAGGGCAGTGGACTCGCGGTCATAGGATCGCGGTTTCGATTCCCAGACCGGGCGTTGTGAGTGTTTATTGAGCGAAAACACCTAAAGCTCCACGAGGCTCCGGCAGGGGATGGTGGTGATCCCTGCTGTACTCTTTCACCACAACTTTCTCTCACCCTTACTTCCTGTTTCTGTTGTACCTGTATTTCAAAGGGCCGGCCTTGTCACTCTCTGTGTCACGCTGAATATCCCCGAGAACTACGTTAAGGGTACACGTGTCTGTGGAGTGCTCAGCCACTTACACGTTAATTTCACGAGCAGGCTGTTCCGTTGATTCGGATCAACCGGAACCCTCGTCGTCGTAACCGACGGAGTGCTTCCGACTAGGTATGTGCTGTGATTTGTTGTGATGCTCTGATGGTTATTGTATGGAAAGTGTTCTGCATAGGATGTGTGCAGTGCCTAGTAGTGCAATTTTTTGTATGTGATATGTGTTTGTAAGTCCTGGTGTTTTTGTTATGTATTTATCTGAATTTATTATTATTATCATCATCATTATTATTATTATATTATATTATTATTATTATTATTATTATTATTATTATTATTATTATTATTATTATTATTATTATCATTATCATTATTAGTATTATTTAATTTCTTTTTGATATTATCAAAATTATTATTATCATTCATTGAATTAAAATTAGTCTTATTCTTAATTTTATTTTTGTTTTTCTTTCTACTATATATTCTTATGATTTGTATATCGTAATATCTATTTTTAAGAGCATAATTATCTAAATAAATCTTATGATAATTTTAAATTTTACTATTTACTATTAAAAAAATCATTAAAATTATAATCCTTTATATTATAATTATTATTATTATTATTATTATTATTATTATTATTATTATTATTATTATTATTATTAAAAAAATTAATACTATTATTATATCCTGCCTCTCAGAGGGCTTCATTATAATAAGGTGCATGTTTATTGAAAATCTCTAAATCATAAGAAACTAATATTCGTTTACCAATATTTTAAAAAAATTGTCAGGATTTCGTTTTTATCATTGTCTTGTGAGAGAGAGAGTGTGTGTGTGCGTGTGCGTGTGCGTGTGTGTGTGCGTGCGTGTGTGCATGCGTGTGCGGTGCGTGGTGTGTGCGTGCGTGGTGTGTGTGCGTGTGTGTGCGTGTGTGCGTGTGTGCGTGTGTGTGTGCGTGCGGTGTGTTGTGCGGTGTGTATGCGTGCGTGTGTGTGTGCGTGCGTGTGTGTGTGCGTGCGTGTGTGTGCGCGTGCGTGTGTGCGTGCGTGTGTGCGTGCGTGCGTGTGTGTGTGCGTGATGCGTGCGTGCGAGTGTGTGCGTACGTGCGTGCGTGTGTGTGTGCGTGTCTGTGTATCTGAAAGGAGTGTCATATGGGAAAGGGGAATGAAAGGAAGGAGGAGGAGAGAAAGAAGAAAAAAATGTGTTTACAAAAGCCAAGAATTACTATTGAAACGCTGCAAAGGTATCAACAATTTTTTTCTTCTTTCTCTCCTTCTTCTTTTCCTTCTCTTTTCCTTTAACACCTCATTCAGATACAAACACACATACACACATACACACATGCTCTCTCTTACTTTCTCCCCATTCCTCACCCTCTTGTGCTATCTTATATCTCTCCCCACCCCTACACACTCAATAATACTATAAAAAGAGTCAAAATTCCTGCAAAAGTTCAATTTGAAGACTCCACTAGAGTGGAAGAAAGCGCTAATATATATGATATATGATTTATAAAAACATGTAACATACTAATAAATATCTGTAAATATGAAACCATCCAGATTTCTGAGTTCCTCATTTCTTCTAATATATATATATAGAGAGAATGTTTGTATACTGTCAATCTAACAAGAACGTGACAGTAGAGGGTACACCACTGCTGTATAGCCCTAGGAAGCATCGAACCACACACACACACACTCAGGAGGCGTTCGATGTTCCTAGGGCTATACAGCGGTGGTGTACCCCCTACTGTCACGTTCTTGTTAGATTGACAGTCAGTATACAACCATTCTATCGCCCACCACCGTACATGTCTCTACGAGAGATTTAGAAATTCAATATTTCTTATATATATATATATATAGATATATATATACATTTATCTAGATATAAATTATATACATATATTATAGTTGAAAATATCGTATAGGTATAAATATACCATAAACAAGTATTTAAAAATGGAGGAGATAAAGATGTTGAATCAAAATTCTATCTAATACAAAATTGGATTCAATATATACGCACGTTTCAATAGACAATACAGATATGTAAGAAAAATTATAATCAATGTCATTATAATTAAATTTATGCATTGTCATTTTCATCAGTGTCAGAAATTTTTTGAAGGACATCAAAAATGGTTTAATAAAATAAAATACAATAAGGGAGAATACTGATGGGGTAATAGGGAAAAATCGGATGTTTACGAACAAGTGATGAAAGGGAAAAATAAGAATCATTATAATAGGGAGTGACGAAAGAGAAAAAAGGGCAGGCATATCACTGTGTATGCAAGGCTGTATGTGCAGTAAACTATAACATAAAAATAAAAATCTTTTTTTCGTATTTTTTGTAGTTTTTTTTCAATATTAGTATCTATTCGTATAACTCTATGGCTTTTTCTGCTTGTGTACCTGTTGCATTATATTCTACTATACACACGTGACCTTGTGTACATTATACTTTGTCTCAACCTGTTACTATTTCTTTAAATATAACCAATAGATTTTTATTTTTATGTTATAGTTTACTGCACAAATAGACTTGCATACACATTAATATGTCTTTTTTTTTCTCTTTCGTTTCTCTCATTATTATAATTACTGTTGTTTTTTCTTTTTACAACTTGTTCCTAAATATCCGATTTTTCCCTATTACCCTATCTGCATTCTCCCTTATTGTATCTTGTTTTATTTTTTTCGTGTCCTTCCAAAAATTCCTCACACTGATGAGAATGATAATGCATAAATTTAATTATGATTACTATGATTATAATTTTTTCTTACATATCTCTATTGTCTTTTGAAACGCGCGTATGTATTGAATCCAAGTTTGTATTAAATCTAATTTAATTCAACATCCTTATCTCCTTGATTTTGTTATAATTGTTTCTGGTATGTGTTATACCTGTAACGATATTGCTCAAGTATTATTTTCATATTCTTGTTACTTGCCCTGGCTGTGTTCTTTCTGAATATGATGAAACTTTATTAGAAATCATTTTTATTTCTCTTTTTGGATCTATCAAAACGTTTGAATTGTTCTTTTTGACTTAACTATTTTCTCAACTGTATATGTTTATATATATATATATAGAGAGAGAGAGAGAGAGAGAGAGAGAGAGAGAGAGAGAGAGATTTGAAGAGAAAAATATTTCAAGAAGAACAATTGAAATACACACACACACACATATATATATATATATGTATATATATATATATATATATATATATATATATATATATATATATATATATATATATATGTATGTATAGGGAAGGTCAGCCGCTTCCCCTTGCTATCAATATAGAATAACCGAACCCAGCAGGCGTCGCTACTGGCCGTCTGTTTGAAGGATTATTTACTAAAATTCAGTGGCATACATAACTGGTTTTCAAAATAGAAATATTAATATTTCTAAGTCTCTCTAACGGATACTACGGCAGTGGTACTGGATATTAATAGTTATCGCCAAACTAACAACGCAGTACGGAAAATAGGAAGAATGCTGCCGTTGATTAGCTCCAAGAAGCCATCGTCTCTAGTTAGCAATATAATACACGAACCTTTCTTATAATGGTCTAAATGTACCAGTACCCGCCTGCGTCAGAAAGCTTCCCCACCCTCTATAAGGAGTAGCGTATAAGGGGAAGATTGTTGTCTGCCGTTGATTAGCTCCAAGAAGCATCGTCTCTAGTTAGCAATATAATACACGAACCTTTCTTATAATGGTCTAATGTACCAGTACCGCTGCGTCAGAAAGCTTCCCCACCCTCTATAAGGAGTAGCGTATAAGGGGAAGATTGTTGTGGGTCGTCCTGCCCGGGGTAGCGCACGTATGCACTTAAGACCTACAGCTAAGGTGTAGGTCTTAAAATGAGCCACATGAAAACAAAATAGATGCAGTCAGAAAACGTAGCACAAGGCCCATTTGAGGTGGGAAGAAGTGAAATCGAGGAGGTAAAAGGGTACATCTACTCAGGGCACACCGTGAATATGCGCCGAGATATGGATGCTGGACTCTCAAAGAGAATAAGGGCAAGATGTAAGGCCTTTAACTGGATAAAGAATGTGCTCAAAACAAAGCTAGATAATACCATACATTCTAGACTCTTCAATAGCACAGTCCTATCTGCGTTCTTATATGCGAGTGAGACGTGGGCTACTACGAAGGGTATTGGACATCGACTGGCTACGACGCAAATGGCCATGGAAAGATCTGTGCTTGGAATATCATTTAGAGAACATTCGAAATGAGATAATTCTAGAACGGAGCGGAATGAACGATTTGATTGCAGAGTATCAAACGCACGAGTTCTGCTGAACCGGACATGTCGCAAGGTTCACAGGAAACAGGTTGATCTGCTTATGCATTTAATAATAATATAATAATGAAATTATTGTATACAGTGCTCAGGTGCACCACAGCTTGTTCAAAAGTGCGTATAAATTATAGGCAGTCAATGTACAAATGTCTGGGAAGTGAAACAGTGTATGAGTCAGATACATGCTTGCGGGTGTATGGAGGGTGAGAAAATCGTGTAGTGTTGGCGAATCTCTCAGGAAGCATGGAAGTTTGAAGGATGCAGTGCTCCGACAACTACAACTATCCAAGAGACGGCAGAGGCCACTTGTGAAGGCCTCACGACAATGAGTTTAAGATGGAAAAAAATTTGCGCAATCAAGAAGAATTGGATGCGTATTGTGACCAGCGGTATATAACAGTATCTGATGGTCTGATCCATACTATGATACTCTGATGTATGTATACGCATACACTTACGAAGAATCATCATTAATTATTCATAATGCACTTCTAGTTTCCTTTGGACGGGAAAATGTATTCATATTACTGGACGTGTGTCTTTTTTTGAAACATCAATTAAATTGTCACTTTTGCGATGATAACCATGCATTTAGTTTACTTTAAAGATTAGCAGCTTTCAGCGATACGTTTTTCTTTGAACTGAAAGGGCATTAGGCGTCAAATCCATTCAAGACCATTAGCAGCGTATAATATGCAGATAAGTCATTGTGTCTGTTTATGAAGTAAAGCTTGTGTGAACTGATTCCCTTGGGTGAAGGTTGGGCGAAACAAGAGTATCTTGGTCTGCTTTCGACTACGTAGACACCTAAAACAATGAAAGAAAACACAATGTATGCTACCGAGTCATAATCGTTCCCGAGTATAACTGGCAAACGAGTTACATTTTAAAACTTTTGGGTGGGGACATAATTAAGTCAGCGAGATGGCAGAATTGTTAGCAGGTCGAACAAAATGCGTGACGACATTTCGTCCGTCTATACGTTCTGAGTACAAATTCTGCCGAGGTCGGCTTTTCATTTAATCTTGTTGGGGTCGTTTAAAATAAGTACCAGTTGAGTACTGGGGGCGATGTAATCGACTTGCGCGTTTCCTCGCAGCCCTAGTGCCAAAATTTGAAAACTATTTTTTTGTTTTTTTGTTTTGTTTTTTTTTTCAGTTTTAGTAATTATCTAAAATGTAACTAATTGTAAACTTTTCACGTAATTGTATTAAATAATTATCTTGGACCAATGTTATCTTAATTTTAACTTCTCAGGCTAGATCGTAATTTATCGCGTGTCCGAAATAAATAATCATTAGTAAGCGAGATCTGATGAGTTTGTTAATTGAATAGCGAAAATGTATTATTTGCGAAAGTTAATCTAATAGTAGCATTTCTTTGAAGCATTTATCAGTGAGTGTCTATGAATATAAGTATTAGATTAGTAAACTTACGAAGCATCGATATCAAATACAGAATCTTCTCACCGATTCCTATCAGCCCTGACCAGAGATGCTCCAGTTTACCAAAGCAACTGAAGTAAAACGAGATACAAAGGAAATTGAGGTAAGAATAATATACACAATAGAGTGACCTTTTGTTGAAGCATTAACTGATTGTTTTGTTTTTTTTGTTTTCTTTTTGTATTTAGTTAAAATCCCATGACGAAATATTTTGTTCCGCATATAATTCACTTGGTGATTTCACTATCTTCACAGAAACGTTTCTCATAATAGTCATTTTTATTGCAACAATGTTCGTTCAAAGAAGGATCCTACCCGGAACTGTAACAGTTATTTCTTTTTACTGCACAGTATTTCAATATCACTTCAGAAATGGTTGTTGCTGCTTGTTTGTTTGTTTGTTTGTTGAGCGAAGCGGTCTTCGTCCCGTCTGTAGTGGGAGAAGTCCGAAACGTGGTCCTTTGCTATTCGTAAGACCCGCAGAAGAGAAAGCAGGTCTACCCCCGACACCGAGAGCATCGGCGAATGGATGAATGCTCATCCTGGTTCAGCGGTTGCGTAGGAAGTCGGGGATAAAAAACGGGAAGAAAGAGTGAGAGAACAGTGGGAAGCGAAAGAGTGCAACAGGGTTCGCCACACCCCCTGCGGAGCCTTCTTGGAGCTTAGGTGTTTTTCGCTTAATAAACACACAAAACGCCGGCCTGGGATCGAAACCGCGAGTCCGCGCCCTAACCACTGGGCCATTGCACCTCACTGTGTTGTTGATGCTGCTGCTGTCGTTGTTGTTGTTATTGTTGTTGTTGAGGAGGAGGAGGAGGAGGAGCTACGTGAATCTTGATGGAGTAAACCTATGGTCAAATACATTCTGGGCCCGCCTATCCCATCTTCTCGTTTATATGGACTACATCATACACGTGTCCTTTCTTTTAAAGACTGTCAATATGATTTGAAAGAATTTCGCTGCTATTTCTAGCAAGGTGAGCAACCACGCTAGAGTTCACATGTTGGCTAAATTTATTGACTAGTATTCTGTGACGAAGTTCCTCTACAGTCGACCATCACCACTGTCCTTATTTCGATTACTTTTGTGTGGTACTTACTGCTATTTGTAAAAATTGTTTTTTTAGAATTAGTTTATGTCAATCGGTTGAATAATCATCACAGAATTCTATATTTTTTCATGAGATACAACTAATTTCAAGTAAAAATGAGAGAATTGATTAACTGAAAAAATGAAAAGTGTAAATAAATATGTTGCTTGCATGGAGTGGGGCGGCGTTAATGTACTGGTTACCTATGTGATATTACAAAATACTCTCCCTTCCTCTTCTTCTTCCCCTCCTAGTAATTGAGGACAACGTATTTAAAAACGTTTAAAAGCAACAGAATGAAATAAACATAAGCTAAGGTGCACACTATATTCCAAAATTTTTAATATGGTTAAATAATTTTTTAAAAAGGTAATAGTAATAAAAAAAATAATATAATGTAAAACTCTTTCTCGTGTGAAAAATAAAAATTATGAATATTTTGGAAAATTCTTCAAAATAGAAAAATTACGTAATTGGAAAGAACTTACTATTTCCCTTCTTTTCTGCCCAGTAATAAGTTCACAGCAAAAAAAAATACCATTTGAAATTCATATTACATTCATTTTAATTGGTATATCTTTTAGCTTACTTGTAATCTAAATGAAATAATAATATTGATGAGTGCATTAATTCTTACCCTGTTCCTGTACACTCGATTGTGAACATGGCATTTCGCCGTAGTACATCGTATCGGAGAACGATTTTTCCTAATAGATGGTGTCTGTAAACAACAAACTTGTTGCTAGGAACTTAGGATCTTTTCGGTTTGAACGGCAGTTTCTAACATAATTTCTAGGTAACTAAAAAATTTTAAACTTCGTATACTGGTAGAATGTGTTTATAAAACATCTTTTCTCTGGCTTTATTGAGAAAATTATATAGTTTGTGAAGGTATTTGTTGTGTTTTTCTTCATTTCTGCAATTTCAACCAATCACTGACGTCTATTGAGTTAAAAAGCATTCTGTGCCGCATGAATATGTCCCTCGTTTAAGAAACAGATTGGGTTTATTTACATTTGTGAAGAAAAAAAGATACCTTTCCCCCACCCCAACCCTAAAACAGATCGAAATGCAATAGATCGATTCTAGGGTCATGATTATGGGTGACAATTTCATATGACACCGCTAGAAAAACTGCCGTTCAAACCGAAAAGATCCGGAACTTAAGCGGACCTCTAGAATGGTGTAATTGTCGCTTCATTATGAAACATCACCCGGTACCTTAAAGTTAAATCACAGCTGACGCTCCAGTCTATAGAAATCGTTGAACAAAACTGTTGTTGATGCGTGTAGTGGTTTGCCAAACCAAAATAAAATTATTACAGGTTGCAAAACAGCGTGAATCACAATATAGTATTGATTCTTAAAAATAGCATAAATAGCGTTTATCCATTCTTAATAAATAAAAGTCGTTAAGGCGGCGAGCTGGTAGAAACGTTAGCACGCCGGGTGAAATGCTTAGCGGTATTTGTGATGTATTTGTGAGTTCAAATTCCGCCGAGGTCGACTTTGCCTTTCATCCTTTCGGGGTCGATAAATTAAGTACCAATTACGCACTGGGGTCGATGTAATCGACTTAATACCTATGTCTGTCCTTGTTTGTCCCCTCTGTGTTTAGCCCCTTGTGGGTAATAAAGAAATAGAAATAGGTATTTCGTCTGCCGTTACGTTGTGATTTCAAATTCCGCTGAGGTCGACTTTGCCTCTCATCCTTTCGGGGTCGATTAATAAAGTACCAGTTTTGTACTGGTGTCGATGTAATCGACTTAATTCCTTTGTCTGTCCTTGTTTGTTCTCTCTATGTTTAGCTCATTGTGGGTAATAAAGAAATAAGAATTGTTAGCATGCCGGCACGTTCTGCGTTCAAATCCCACCGAGGTCCAATTTGCCTTTTCTCCTTTTCTCGATAAAAATAAGTACTAATTAAGCACTGAGATAGATGTAATCGACTTACTCACTTTCCCGAAAGTGCTGGCCTTGTGCTAAAATGTAAAACTAATAAATAATAACGGGTTTCGCTGACGGAAACCCGCAACAGGTGGTGCGATCCTGACTTGTTTTTAAAATTGTCAAACTGAGATAACTGAAAAAAACTTTGGTGAAAATTCTAATACCGAAATAACATATGGCTGTTATGAAATTAGTAAAATTTCCTGAGGTTTTGATATTTAGGAAAGCAGAACAGGGTGCCTTGTGCTTTTCATGATCTCCGTGATAGACCAAGGAGTAAGAGACTTATAGTTATAGAATATATTTCAAATGGACACCCGGACAAATGTGTAGCGTCGGATGAAGACAAACAAGTATCAGATGGTGGAATCAAAGCAGGTGACAGCATGGCTTTTACCTATGAATACATGCAATACGGAATTTGAACTCAGAACGTAACGGCAGACGAAATACGGCTACGCATTTCGCCCGGCGTGCTAACGTTTCTGCCAGCTCGCCAGCTTATCTGTTTTGTTTATATATTTCATTACTACCCACAAGGGGCTAAGCACAGAGGGGAGAAACAAGGACAAACAAAGGGACTAAGTCGATTACATCGACCCCAGTGCGTAACTGGTACTTAATTTATCGACCCCGAAAGGATGAAAGGCAAAGTCGACATCGGCGAAATTTGAACTCAAAACGTAGTGGCAGACAAAATACCTATTTCTTTACTACCCACACGGGGATAAACACAGATGGGACAGACAGGGACAGACAAAGGGACTAAGTCGATTACATCGACCCCAGTGCGTAACTGGTACTTAATTTATCGACCCCGAAAGGATGAAAGGCAAAGTCGACCTCAGCGGAATTTGAACTCAGAACGTAGCGGCAGACGAAATACGGCTACGCATTTCGCCCGGCGTGCTAACGTTTCTGCAAACTCGCCGCCTTCATCTGTCTTGATTATGTCTGTGTCCAATATGTGACAACTGCAGTAAATGCTGGAACCGTTTGGCAAAGGAGTTCATGAATTTTTGTGATTCTAGCAAGATAAGAATATCATGTACAGCTTAGACGATATTAGTGATAATTGTGCTTGGATTCAAGAATCAGTCGTAACTTCCACAGCGAAGAATTCTCTTTCTGTAAATCATGCGAAAATGTTTGTAAATGTCATTCGCCTCCTTCTCCGAGTATTATAACCAAAAACGTTTTTAAAATGCTTTCTTTTTCTCAGCTAATCCTCACAATTTCTTTAAATAACGCAACCTTTCAAGCATTATTTTTCAGCAAGTATGAAATACAGTCAATTATAAATAGAAGAATATTTTTAACAACGTAACATTGTAAGACAAAAATTCTATTACATTTTATCTTGTTGCGAATATGTTCTTGTTGTTATTCCAGTGATATTTAATAATAGATGGTGAATTCATAACAGCAATTGTCTAAGATTATTTAAAAATAATATTTTTCAATCCACGTTATTCCACTCAGATGGACTAACATAATTTTTAAATGAATTAGAATATCAATATTTTTAACATAGTCACAATATCTGAAATTCTGTGGGAGTGCTTTAGTCGATTAAACGGATCTCAGTTAATTTAATCACTTCGGAGGAATAATAGAGAAAATCGACCTCGGTGAAATTTAAACTTAATCCTTTAGTCGTAATACTGGAAGGTATTTTGTCCAACGCCTTAATAAAATGAAAACAATTAATTGCTATCCGATTATCTCCAAATAATCAATTGATTCACTCGTTATAAGAACAGTAATTTGGCACAAATATTCGAGGGATCTTTTCGGTTTGACCGGCAGTTTTTTAAAATAATTTCCACGTAACTAAACACTTTTAAACTTCGTATACTGGTAGAATGTGTTTATAAAACATCTTTTTCTCTTGGCTTTATTGAGAAAATTCTATAGTTTGTAAGATATTTGTTGTTGTTTTTTCTTCAGTTTCTGCAATTTCAACCAATCAATGACGTCTATTGAGGTAAAAAGACATTCTGTGCCGTATGAATGTCCCTCGTTTAAGAAACAGATTGGGTTTATTTACATTTGTGAAGAAAAAATATACCCTTTCCCCCACCCCTAACCCTAACTAACCCTAATTAACCTTAGCCCTAAAACAGATTGAAATGCAATAGATCGATACTAGGGTCATAATCATGGGTGACAATTTCATATGACACCGCTAGAAAAAACTGCAGTTCAAACCGAAATGATCCAGAACCAGTTAAGTATTTGGATTTATTTTATTCGTTGTTAGTCAATTTATGCAAGCAAAGCAACATGCTATACTTTATTATAGAACAATAGGTCCCATACCCCAAGTTGGTGTACGCTGCCGTCACATCAGTATGATTGATATGTAGCGCAATGTTACTGCCAACTCACACACACACACACACATCCTATCAATCACTCACACATACACACACTTTCTATGAAAGCTAAGCCCCATTAAAAGTATTCATGGAAAATTGAAAGAACCAATTGATTCCTAAATATACCTGCTTACTGCTTTGGATTACTGTTGCTTAACCTTATATCAGTCTTGATTCAGTAGGACTATGGTCAAAGGTAACCTTGACCGACCTCTGCTCTAGCAAGGATTTGTACTATTGACGAAAGACAGCACAGTTTAGTTAATATTCGATACTTGTAGAAGGCCGCGAGCTGGCAGAAACGTTAGCACAACGGGCGAAATGCCTAGTGGTATTTCGTCTGTCTTTACGATCTGAGTTCAAATTCCGCCGAGGTCAACTTTGCCTTTCATCATTTCGGGGTCGATAAATTAAGTACTAGTTACACACAGGGGTCGATCTAATCGATTGACACCCTTCCCTTAAATCTCGGGCCTTGTGCCTAGAATAGAAACGAGAAACGTTACCACGCCGGGTGAAATGCTTAGCGTTATTTCGTCTGTCTTTACGTTCTGGGTTCAAATTCCGCCGAGGTCAACTTTGCTTTTCATCCTTTCGAGGTTGCGTACTGGGGTCGATCTAATCGACTGGCCCCCTCCCTCAAAATTTCGGGCCTTGTGCCAAGAGCAGAAAAGAATATTCGATCCTTCTCGTCGAATCTACTTTTTACTGTGATGTATTAAGCGTATGTGAGAGAAAGAGAAAGAGAGAGACAGAGACAGAGAGAGAGTGTGTGTAAGCCAAAAGGCGTGCGGAAGATATATGTATAAACATACATAGTGTGTGCGTGCATATGTATATATGTGTGTGTGTGTGTGTTTGTGTGTGTGTGTGTGTGTGGAGGCGCAATGGCCCAGTGGTTAGGGCAGCGGACTCGCGGTCGTAGGATCGCGGTTTCGATTCCCAGACCGGGCATTGTGAGTGTTTATTGAGCGAATACACTTAAAGCTCCACGAGGCTCCGGCAGGGGAGGGGTGGCGATCCCTGCAGTACTTTTTCGCCACAACTTTCTCTCACTTTTTCTTCTGTTGGCCTAATCACTTAGCCAGCGGGGTGGCGTCATTTGAAGGCTAAAACAATGCGAAGCGCATTGTGACCAACGATATGTAGCAACATCTGATAGCCTGGTCGGTCATATCTAATAGCCTGGTCGATCACGTAATATATATATATATATATATATACGCGCACGCGCATACACACACGAGTTAGTGGACAAACAAAAGACAGGCAATCAATTAATTTACTGAGATTTACATGTATAAATCAAAACAGTTTGATTCAAAGCGGCTGACGGCTAGCATCACGCTTGAAACTCAAGAGTACCAACTAGTTTGAATCAAACTGCTTTGATCTATATATATAAATGTGTATAATTCTTAAACAAGGATATTGTTGACTGTGATCTTGAAATTTCAGCCAGTTTAGCCGTCGTCTGACTGCAGTCCGGCGTGCTAACGATTTTGCTAGTTCGCCGCCTGCTAAGACAATTTAATCATTAAGATATTAAAGAAGGAAACCAATCTGTTTTATTGATTAGCTGGTTAATCGAGAACAATCAAAGCATCACTAAAATAATAGATTGTTTAAGTATATTGAGAAACGCAGAATGTTTAATTATTTATAAAAAGAAATCAATAGTCTTCTGGTTTTTCCTATAATGGTAGTTGTCACTTAAGAAGTATGTTGTTTGGAAAGGGCAAATTACTCATTTTATCAAGTGGATTAGCAATATATATTTTGATGAAGAAGATCTGGGCCGTATCTTTTATAATTATGATAAAGTTTTGGCAGATTCTGGTATTAAGACAAAATACATCCCAACCTCCAACTCCCTCAGTATAAGACATACAAAGAGTGTATGAAAAAATGTTCAACTGTTTTGTCGGGAAGATGTTTTAAACACGTTAGCATTCGATCGATTAAGAAACGAGAATCAGGTGAAATATCGTTTGTCAATATCTCTTTTTAAACTAAAGTCAGAGCTATTTTCTCTTTGTATGCATAAACGCTTTCGAACACTAACCATCTATCTCACCAAATAGGTAAAAATAGTCAATAAGTGTAATTTGGGCTTTCCAGATAATCTACGACCTCTCTATGATTATGGGAGAACTATGAAATGCATTATACATTTCTTTTAAAACAACTGTATAGCTTGCTTACGAACCACATGGTTCCAGGTTCAGTCCCACTGCGTGACACCTTGGGCAAGTATCTTCTACTATAGCCTCGGGCCGACCAAAGCCTTGTGAGTGGATTTGGTAGACGGAAACTGAAAGAAGCTCGTTGTATATATGTATATATGTATGTGTATGTTAGTGTGTTGTCTTTGTCCGCCCCCCCCCCCCGCCAACATCGCTTGACGACTGATGGTGGTGTGTTTACGTCCCCGTAACTTAGCGGTTCGGAAAAAAGAGACCGATAGAATAAGTACTAGCCTTACAAAGAATAAGTCCTGGGGTCGATTTCCTCGACTAAAGGCGGTGCTCCAGCATGGCCACAGTCAAATCACTGAAACAAGTAAAAGAGAGTAAATGAGTAAATCTCTCTATATATAAACGGCAGTTTGTCTGTGTGTGTTTCTGTGTGTCTGTCAGGTTGTACCCTCACCCTGACCACGGCTTTCAACCGATTCTGATGAAACTTGACACACGCATAGCCCAATGTCATAATTCAAAACTAACGCAGCGAAAATTTTGAAAAGTTCTCCCAGTTCTGAAAAAAATCGATAAATTCGACATGGGGTCGAGAATAAAAAAAAACAAACCACAGACTGTCTAGGGGACGCAACTCAACCTTTTTTTACTCTCAAAAAAAAATTTACCATCATTTTTTTTCCATTTTTTTGCTATTTTTTGGCTATAACTCTCTAAAGATGCTTTATAGTTATTTCCCTTACAAGCCTGAGCAACGCCGGGCGATACTGCTAGTAAGTATATAAATCAGTGTTTCATATGCTTTTCAATACGCTTGTTTGGATTTTTTTCAAGTTGCTCAACTCTCAGAACCAAAAACATGAAAATAGTTAATGAGAATAATTTTCCATCTTTCCAAAGATTTCCTTGTGGCACTGTTAGTTATTACAAAAAGCACATAGTGTACAAAGGAGTTCTTTCTCGCCAGGAGTTCACTAAATAATTAAACACTTTGCATCTCCTTTAATACTCTTGAAATCTTCAAAGCCACAGTCGAACCAATTCTACTATATGGCTCAGAAACCTGGACGTTATCAAAGAAGCTTGAGAGGCGGTTGGATGGAACCTACACTCGCCTCCTTATGAGAGCTCAAAATCTCTCGTGGAAGCGCCATCCAACCAAAATGCAAATATATGGGAAACTACCACCTGTGTCATCTCTTGTGAAAGGTAGGAGAGTCCAGTTTGCTAGACATTGTTGTAGAGCTGAAAACGAGGCAATTTCTACTCTTCTCCTCTGGAAGCCATCTACTCGCAATACCAGAGGGCGCACACTCTCCTACCCTGATGTAATCTCCAGGGATACAGGCATCCAGCAACAAGACCTCCGTAATGCCACGACGGACCGTGAAGTCTGGCGTAGCATGGTAAATTCCATTCTCTCGACCAGGGTCGAACGATGATGATGAATACTCTAATGCCTAGATTGTCGCGCATCCTACATCGCTGAAACACATCCCCTTCGTTCTTATCCTCTTCTTCTCTACATATTTCTCGCAAACTTTTCTGCAACTTCTAAATATTTACTTCATATGCAATCACTCGTTTTCCAGAAGTACATTTTTACAATTCTAATATTTCAACAACAGAAACGAGGGAATGTAAAAGTTTCCATACAACAAAGCACTGGTTCAAATCAATATTAGGTTGGTTTACTCCTGCCTTCCACTAAAGGTTATAGTCCCATGCCTTGCTAAGCAGCATTTCGGCTATCTTTATATTCTGGGTTCAAATTTCACCGAGGTCGACTTTGACATACATTCTTTCAGGGTTGATAAAATAAGTACCAATTGAACTTTGGGATCGAGGCAATCAACTATACCCATCCCCCAAAATTTCAGATCTTGTGCCTTACAGTAGAAAGGATCGTTGTTGCTGTTGTTGTTGTTGCTGTTACGCTTGTGCGTGCTAATTTAGTTAGCAGGTATTTTATCCTGAGATTTGGTGACAGAAAATCTCAAGTCTCAGAAAATCTCAAGAAAGTTGGAGGGTACTTTTCTGGCAGTTGACAATGCGAATTTCAATTCCAGTAGCTTTCAGTCTTTTATATAGCACTAGCAGTATCGCCCGGCGTTGCTCGGGTTTGTAAGGGAAATAACAATAAAGCATTTTAGAGAGTTATAGCCAAAAAATAGCAAAAAATGCATTAAAAATGGAAAAAAAATTATGGTAATTTTTTTTTAAATCGTTGACTCATCGTAGACATTTTTAGAGAGTTACTTCCCTTATATTTAAAAAAATATGCATTAAAATGGAAAAAAATTATTTTTAAAATCGTAGACTCATCGTAGACGCGTGCTAATACCCAGAAGGGCTCGATATGAATCACGACTATAAGATACCCGGTTTTGGTTAAACTGCACCGCAAAATGTGGGAGTAGTTAGGAATCTAAATCGGAGTAGACAGACACACAACCTTACTTTTATATATAAAGATTTTGGTTGTTGTGCCAAGTGCACCAATTACTACAGGAGCAGTTGCAGTCTCCGTCTTCTACAGTCTTCTTAGCTCTCTGCTTAGATCCTGATATTTCTCAATTTTTTTCAGTTCATTGGCACTGACTCTGCTATCATAGCAAATTGCAAAACCTATGAGCTTACACATTTTTTTGTCCCCTAACATCATCATATCCTGTCTTCTTGCTTCAGTAATATGTTCAGTCGTTGTCGGGAAATCACACAAGATCTTGTAATTATCATTTTCTACCACAGCCACTAGTTTGTGTTCATACCACTTTACATACCACTTTTCTGTTGTTTTGAAGCCACACACTCGGCTAACATCCCAATGCACTCTTTTGCCTGCAGTCATGTCTGCACATGTATCCTTTTTGTGCTATTGTACTGCACTCGCTCAAAATGTAATTGATACTCTCGTCTCCTTTCCTGCAGACACTGCGTTTGCTGTCTGGCTGAATTTTGTCGATCTTTGCCTTGATCAGATTTCCCTAAGGGCTTGTTCCTCAGTTGTTTCTCGTTTCAAGTTCTCGTCAGTCAACCAAAGCCTGTGGGCTTCACTTCTAACACTTCCTATTTGTTGTATGATTGGCCAGTCGCTTCCATTTCTTCTCATTTGTACATTCTGATTTTCTTCCTTCTTTTCTTTGAATTCTCTTATTGCTTCAGCCATTTTTTTAGTATCTCTTGATGCCGAAAGTATTCTTTATTTTCTTTGCTGTACAACATATTTTTTCAACCCCAGTATCGCTGTACCAACAATATCTTCCGCGTTTAGTAATCCTCTATCACTTTCCCTTCTTGACAGATAAAGTCAGTCGGTATTACTTTTAGAAGGCGGCGAGCTGGCAGAAACGTCAGCACGCCGGGCGAAATGCTTAGCGGCATTTCGTCTACCGCTGCGTTCTGAGTTCAAATTCCGCCGAGGTCGACTTTGCCTTTCATCCTTTCGGGGTCGATAAATTAAGTACCAGTAACACACTGGGGTCGATGTAATCGACTTAATCCGTTTGGCTGTCCTTGTTTGTCTTCTCTGTGTTTAGCCCCTTGTGGGTAGTAAAGAAATAGGTATTACTTTTAGAATGGAGTGTCTTGTGCATTGTTAGCAGCATTCTGGTTCTTCTAAGTTCTGCAGCTCCATCTATGTCGATTTCAGTTGTCATTGCTCATGTATTTATGGCTTAAATGATGTTCCCTCCATTTAATTTTATTTCTAGCACCTTCTTAATTCTCCTTTTGTTTTCTTTAGTGAGTTTCTCTTTCCCATTATTTTATTGTCTTGCAGTATTCCTAGTTATTTGCATCCCTCATTCTAAAGTCATCGAATGGTGTTGTCTTGCGGTAAATTTATTCTGGCCTCTCTTCATAGTACTGCACATTTATCTACAGCAAATTACGTTCTAATGTCTTTATTGATATTATCATTGTTTGGATTAAAAAATCATTTTCTCTCTCTCTGTCTCTCTCTCTCTCTCTTTTCTCTCTCTCTCTCTCTCTCTCTCTCTCTCTCTATATATATATATATATATATATATATATATATAGAGAGAGAGAGAGAGAGAGAGAGAGAGAGGAGATAGATAGATAGATAGATAGATAGATAGATAGATAGATAGATAGATAGATAGATAGATAGATAGATAGATAGATATTACATTTTATAATTATGAGTATAATTATAATTTAGGGTTCAGCTAAAAGAATTCACTTTGCCACATACCGAACACTAAATTATACTTATACTCATAAATATAAAAAGTAATGTTTAAGTCTACCGAAAACGGTCCTTTTAACATGCTGTACACTACTTGGTGGAATTATTAATTACGAATTAATTAATTAATTTTACCCTTTATGTATATATATATAATGTTTTTTGTAAATGCCTTGAGATCATTTATATAAAGTAAGTGGTTAATTCTTATCTTGGTTCAGGTAAACTCATAGGAAGATCTGGATTTTCTCACTATACCTGTCAGAGGAATTAGCGCAATGATGAAGAGGAATGGAAAATGTTCTTGCTTATTTTCACGTAACCTAGCGATTCATTTGCACGTCAGTTCTACTTCTTATTCTCACATTCTTTTCTCCAGAAAGCTGTTCATCTTCTCATTGATTCAGAACGTCCTCAGTCGTTCCAAGAATCAGCTTTGAGAAACATTGTCGTAGGTCTTCCTGTAATCTATCCACCCAACAAATAAATCCATCCACCTTACTCGTACCTCATTTAATATTAGATCTAGGTATAGCAGATCAGCAGTTCCTCTTGATTTCTTCTTACATCTCTTTTGCTCTTCTGGCAGTAGGTTCCCTTTTCCAGAACATTATACTCTTCATTTGCTATGAGGCCAGTTAATAGTTTCCAGAGTATTTGTAAGCAAGCAATAGGTCTATAATAGCTGAGTACCCATTTCTCTTTTCTTCGTTCTTCAGTATCAGATCAGCACTGTCCTTCCTTTTGTCATCCAGGGGAATTACAACCGTGTTTCGTGGTCTGCTACCACAACAGCTCCTTTATAGGATCCAGTTAGCTCAAGACATCATCAGGAGGAACCACGTCCGGTTTCGTCCCCTACTCCTCTACCGTTTTGACGTGGCGAGACCCCTACTTTAAGCTGTGTCTTCAGCTCTGGTGTTGGGTGCATGTCTTCTTCTTCTTTCTTCTGTTGCCTGGCCTCTTCGATGTATCGTCAGCGAGTGTCAGCCGGTGAATGACTGTCTTGTCAAATTTCTCGCTTGTTGTTCTTTTTTCTATGCAGTCAATAAAAAAACGGTTGTATATAAGTGTGTATATTGGAAGTTTTTTTTTAGCTAGAAACATTGGACACCATTTGGTCCGGTGGCTTTCCAGTTTGGTATTTTCTTAGTCATCTCTTTTACTTTCTTATCTGTGATTGTTATACTCTTTTCTGTCACTCCATCTTCCATTTGTCTTTTAAATTCCCGTAACCAGCCTGTTTTTTTTTTATTATGCTGAACTTCTTTGCTCCAGATTTCTGCCCAGAATTTTCTTGCTCCTTCAGCATGTTATATCATTTCCCTGATGATATTTTTCATTGTTCAACTGTTTATAGAATTTTCATTCGTTGTTCTTGGAGGGTCTATTTTACTGGAACTGATTTGTTCTCAGTTGGTATCCTTTTTTTTCTATCCGACACTGCTTTTATTCTTTTGTTTTAGGTCTTAACTACTTGCATTTGTTCTGTCTTATGTTGTGTTTTCTTTACAGTTCGTTCCTATCTTTCTCCTTCCCCTTGTCTTCTCTTTGATTGCATTTATCTGTCCAAAATCTCTTTTGAGCTGTTCAGCTAAATTCTCAAGCCTTTGTTCCAGCCATGGGGTTTTGTCTTTCGTTTTTCTCTCAGTTTTAACCCCCAAGTGTGTGCACAGCGACAAACTGCACAGTATATAAGGTCGTTTAAGTCTGTGATGATTTTGATGTCCATCTTTTTCTCTTACTTTATATAACTTTCCCCCATCAATTTTGCTCAGAACTGGTAGCTTCTTCTTTTCGCAATTTCCTGCTTCATTCAGTTGTAGTAGTAGGCTTCTTTCTTATTCTGTAAACGTCTTTCTTCTACAAAACCAAATATACTTTCATCTGGATAGCTATTTCTTTTATGGGGAGTTGTTGGTTCCTCTACTAATCGGTATTCTTGTTCTGCTTTTTCTTCTTCGAGCTCAGCGTAGTCAAGTTCATACTATTTTGCTATTGAGATCTTCTTCATTTCTAGCAAGGATAGCCACAGCCTTTTCGCGATTAAATCGTTTTGATCTCGAAGCCTTTGCTCCATGTTAGGGAGCATGTCTTTCTCTGTTCAAATTTATGCATTCTTTTCCGGTATCCTATTTTGGTAGCTTTCCATTTTTTAGTTCATTTTCTCCTAATCTTTGTAGTAAATGACAAAACTTCATATGAAGAATTACCTGTCGATCCAAACCCCAATTACAGAGAGGAACTTGACAAAATAATTCTGGGAATGGAGGAAGACAATTTCGTTAATAAGGCTGAATCTAAGATTTTAAGGTCAGAAAGAAGAACACCTGTATTTTATGGTCTCCCTAAAATACACAAAAAGTTCGAAAGATTTCCTCCAATGCGCCCAATTTGCAGCGGATATGAATGTCGCACGGCCAAAATTTCGGGATGGTTGGATGGCTTTCTACTCCCCGTCGCAAAACGATCTATATTCGAGATACCTTTGATTTTGTATCTAAAATCAACAACTTTTTCAAGCACCGAGGCCGTATTGAGAACTATATTTTGGTAACCATGGATGTTTCTACCTTATATCCCAATACTGACCACAATGAAGGGGTAGAAGCATGTATGGATGCCTTCGAAAAGCGGTCAAACAAAAATATTCCATCAAATTTTCTCTGTAGATTATTGAGGTTTGTGTTAGAAAGTAACACAATGAAGTTTAGACACAGATTTTACCACCAGATGAAGGGTTGCGCCATGGGCACCCCCATGGCAGTTAATTTCGCTAATGTTTTCATGACGAAATTCGAAACACAGTTACGGATGGCATTCAAATCCCTTCATGGTCATGAATCAATACTCTGGTTACGGTTCATTGACGACGTATTTTTTGTCTGGGAAGCATCACAGGATAGTTTAATGGACTTCTTGCATTTCTTTGACTGTTATGCTAGAGACCATGACCTTAAGTCCAACATAAAATTTACGTCTAGTTTTTCAAAACCTAGCGTTGAATTTTTGGACACAAAAGACAAGTTTTCTGGAGGCAGAATAGTGACAGAGTTATTTTGCAAGCCCACGTCATCCCACATTTGCCTCCACCACCGCTCCGATCATCCATATCATATAATTCGGTCAAATCCGAAATCCCAATTTTTTAGGATAAAACGGAATTTGTACTGAAAAAGGGGTTTACTGGAAACATGCAAATGCTTTTGTATGTCATAATGTCAAATGCGGTTACCGTGAATCACGATTAAAGGAAATAGCAAATGAAATAACTAAGATTAGCGAAGAATAGTCAAACCTTCACGCATAATTTTAGTAAACACAATACAATAGATGACAGAATTATTTTAGTGATTAACTGGCACTGACATTTTGCTGGTATTTCAAAAGTGTTGCATGAAAGTTACTAGCATGTGGCGAAAAATTATCCTCGCTTCAAACAGATATTTCCTCAACCGCCTATTGTAGCCTTTAGACGGAATAAGAACATAAAAGAATTATTGACCTCTATTTCTGACTCCAAGAAAACGAACATTGGAGTATCTGCACGCTTTACCTTAAAAAACCGCCGCAAGAAAGGTAAGCCCTGTTCATTATGCAACAACATGAGTAAAGTGAATTCCATCAGAAATCCTAATAGACACGTTATGATTTATACAGAAGGTGGAACGTGTAAAGATTCCCATTTGGTGTACGCTGCAGAATGCACGAAACACAATTTATGTTGGTTGCACAACAGACCAATTAAACAAAATGTTTAATGAGCACAGATTCGACGTCAGGCACAATAACAGTAGTTCGACAGAACTTGCAGAACATTTCGTTTCAAGCGGCTGCAATTTTGAAGAAGACTTGAAAATGCATATTCTCGAGAAAATATTCTGAATCTGCTTCACTTTCACTTCTCAGAATGTATGAGGAGAAATACGTTTGCGGGTTATTAACATCACGCCCTGGAAGAATGAATAAGATGATAGAATATCATCAAATTTATACAAAGCTCTTTGATTAAATATTCTTCTTTCTCTCTTTTTCTTTCCTTTTTTTCTGTCGTCTTCTGGTTTTTTTTTCCTGTCTTTTTCTTTTCGCCTGTTATAAGATTTTAACTTAAAAACTGATGATGTCATTCCATCAACGTGTGGACGCTGGTTGATCTCGTTCATACTTTACGTTTAAATTTTCTGTAATTTTGAATTGTTATTAATTCTTATTTTGAACTTGGCAAAGACAGGCGTACTGTTGAAATGTCGTTCAACTAATAAAATATCTTACAACCAAATCGCGCTCTTCGTCTTGATTATTATTATTATTATTATTATTATTATTATTATTGAGTGAGAGAGCAGTGCATGCCATCAAAGTGACACTGGGGTAAAATATACGAAGCCCAATATACCCATCATGACTACCCGTCTGATAAAGGTACACCAGGCACATGTATCACAACCATATGTGCGCGACATGGTGATCTCATATCAAGATAAACAGCGCATGATCTTGCAGGTGGGGCCCAGTTAGAATTTTATTCAGGTTGAGTAGCCCATCCCGCTCAAAAGGTCCCTGAATCAGGGTTGTTTAAGGATGTTGAAAGAACCACCCATGTTTCCAGAGGTGAACTAATCAAACCCCAAAGAATCCTTCTCAACACATGGCTATGATGCTCCCCCACTACTTCTGCTCGTGATCAGAGATGCACATATCGCCAGCCACTAAGGGACATGCTCAACTGGTTAAGGTCAAACGACTGACTATTATTATTATTATTATTATTATTAATATCATTACTACTACTACTACTACTACTACTACTACTACTACTACTACTACTACTACTACTACTACTACTACTACTACAACAACTATGGGCGCCTTCATACTGGAAGTAAAGGAGCAAGACTATACTTATCTAGTAAGGGAAGATGGAAGTGGAATGATTGGAATAGAAGATAAAGTTGTGAAAGAGAACAAGTTTTTGCCTACCTATTTGAGGAACAGTGATGAAAGGATGTTGCAGGCAACACTGAGTGAGAAGGTAATCAGCGTTGCAATATGAGGACTAATAGAGAAAAGCTCATCAACTATCGAGAGAAAGTTCTACATGGAGACTTTTCCCAACAAGCATCGGATGAAACTGATAAAGAATCCTGGAGATGGTTAAGTCATTGATTTTTGAAAGGAGACGGAAGGATTGATACTTACTGCTCAAGAACAAGCTTCACGAAATAATTCAATCAAGTGTAGCATTAATATGACAACAGTGTCATCTTTCTGTAGACTATGTTGAAAATCATCTGAGACAGTTTGACATTTAATTAGTAGATGCTCAAAACAAGCCCAAAAGGATTACAAAAAGCGCCATGACAAAGTAGCAGTGGCTATACACTGGGATATCTGTAAGAAATATGGGTTAGATTGTTACAATAAGTGGTATGAGTGCAAACCTTTGCCAGTAGCAAGACATTTCAGTAACAATATTATTACTAATAATGTAGCTGAACCTATTACACCTACTAATAATCTATAAAATTCTACATTTTGTAACTGTCGAAATAAATCCATGTGTTCCATTAATAACCAATGCATCAGAGAAAATATAGTATATAATTTCTCTATCACTGCTCTTCGTAAAGAACATCTCTACATTGGTGCATCCTCTCCCTCATTCAAACTTCGATTGAACAATCACACATATACATTTAGATATAAAGAAAATGCTAATAATACATCTCTAGCTAAATTCATACATTCTCACACAGATAAAAATATTGAATATAAAATTGATTGGTCTATTGTATGTAATGCACTACGGTATAAATGTGGCGGTAGATGGTGTGGGCCCTGTGTATTTGAGGTATTCCACATTAATAAAATTAGTAAAACTAAATCAAAAGTGATTAATCGACATGAGGAACTAATCATAAGATGTCATCATTTTAAATATAAATCTTTCCTACATTATAAATATACATAACATAACAATTGATCATTATATCTGCATTTATAGAATTTATAACTCAAAATCAATACTGCGTATATATTCAATATATTTAATAAACAGTCAAGAGCATGCTCATGGTTTTTTTTTATTTGTCATCCGTGGTATTGTGCATTGAGAATTCGTCCTTAAGGGCCAAACCATCAATCGAGAGTTCTACTGTGACGTTTTGAAGCGTCTGAGGGAGGAAGATATTCGGCGAAACCGACAGGATCTGTGGGGCGCGAACAATTGGATTTTTCACGATGACAATACATCCTGCCGGAGGCGCAATGACCCAGTGGTTAGGGCAGCGGACTCGCCGTCATAGGATCGCGGTTTCGATTCCCAGACCGGGCATTGTGAGTGTTTATTGAGCGAAAACACCTAAAAGCTCCACGAGGCTCCGGCAGGGGATGGTGGTGATCCCTGCTGTACTCTTTCACCACAACTTTCTCTCACTCTTACTTCCTGTTTCTGTTGTACCTGTATTTCAAAGGGCCGGCCTTGTCACTCTCTGTGTCACGCTGAATATCCCCGAGAACTACGTTAAGGGTACACGTGTCTGTGGAGTGCTCAGCCACTTACACGTTAATTTCACGAGCAGGCTGTTCCGTTGATTCGGATCAACCGGAACCCTCATCGTCGTTACCGACGGAATGCTTCCACCACATCCTGCCACCGAGTTCTCCGAGCTCGTGAGTTTCTCACCAAAAACAACATAGTATTGCTTCTACACCCACCCTGTTCGCCAGATTTAGCACCTGTGGACTTCTATCTCTTCCCCAAGATCAAAATGCAGCTCCGCAAGTTGACTATTTCAAAGGAAATGATGATGTGAAAACTTAGGTAAATAAGTTATTTTTTATTAAACATAACTAGTCCGGGACCTTTTTGATACCACCTAGAATGAGGAAAGAGATTTGTAGGATGCTAAAAAGGAAATTATAAGTAGTTGAACTCGGGATGTAAACAGCCAGAACAAACGCTGCTAATCATTTTGTGTAAACTGCCAATGATTCCGCCAGCTCACCATCTTAGGAATATAGCAGCTTACAAAAGAGTTAAGTATCGTCTAATACAATTATCTGTCATTGAAGTGGAGAAAAAAAAAGAGCTGATAAAGTAGGGAAATTAATTATATTCATCTAAGTAGTAAAATTCGTGTGTATGTGTGTATGCGCAGAATGTATGAAGGGAAATATGTTTGCGGGTTATTAACATCACGCCCTGGAAGAATGAATAAGATGACAGAATATCATCAAATTTATATAAAACTGTTTGATTAAATATTCTTCTTACTCTTTTTCTTTCCTTTTTTTCTGACGTCTTTTTTTCTGTTTTTTTTTTCTGTCTAAGTGTTTGCATACTTTTATAAAAGCCCAGTATGAATAGCGTTATATTATCTTCTTCCACCTCTGCTTAATGTTATATTCCGTTAGGTAGCCTCAGACAGTTTTCTCCGAAGAAGCCGTAAAATTTATCTAATTCGTGAACTATCTAGTTGACTTGAGATATCAACTGGATAATAAATTTCACTTAACACGAAAGTTTGCAGAACAATTTAAAACACGATCAAAACTAATAGATTGAGTACATGAATGGACTTCTCTTATATGTATATCACCGGTAGCGGAGGCGCAATGGCCCAGTGGTTAGGGCAACGGACTCGCGGTCATAGGATCGCGGTTTCGATTCCCAGACCGGGCGTTGTGAGTGTTTATTGAGCGAAAACACCTAAAGCTCCACGAGGCTCCGGCAGGGGATGGTGGTGATCCCTACTGTACTCTTTCACCACAACTTTCTCTTACTCTATTTTCCTGTTTCTGTTGTACCTGTATTTCAAGGGGCCGGCCTTGTCACTCTCTGTGTCACGCTGAATATCCCCGAGAACTACGTTAAGGGTACACGTGTCTGTGGGGTGCTCAGCCACTTACACGTTAATTTCACGAGCAGGCTGTTCCGTTGATTCGAATAAACTGGAACCCTCGTCGTCGTAACCGACGGAGTGTTTCCATATCAACGGTAGTAATATACTTCAGAATCGATTGCTATATTTAGAAAAGGATTAATTTTCTACAATGTTTTACTTTTTATTGTTCTTTTTCAATGCTTTCAATAGAATAAACGAGATGACTACGTTTACCTCTCCGGGAAATTTTGACTCGAGATAATGAAAGTGCGAAAAAAAATTCCGCTGCTCTCTAATCAGAACTTAGACGGAATGTGGTGTGGAATAATTACCAGAATATATTAGACAGAGCTACCCATTTGGTTCGACCCTGTTGGCGCCACTATTTCGGTGCAAAATCCTTTGACATAGGTTACTTTTACGGAAAGAATATTAAGGTCTTATTCTACATAAAACAACAAACTTTTCCAACTCACTACTATCAAACAACTTAAACTACTACACTGCAGGTAACTTTAAATTTAAGATTCATTTATGTACTCGATGGCTGATGAAATATTAACGAATCGCAGGAAAATATGTAGACATAATGGATTTCTGTAAATATTCAAGAAAGTACACAATATCGTCTTGGGCTGTTAGCAAAGAATATCGATGAAGAGTAAAGTTATAAATTACGGGTATAGTTCCTGGAAAGCGTTGCTCATAATTGTCAAATGAAGATCAGAATAATGTTATATTATATATATATATATATATATATTATATATATATATATATATATATATATATATATATAATATATATATATATATATATATATATATATATATATATACATATATATATATATATATACATATATATATATATATATATATACATATATATATATATATATATATATATACATATATATATATATATATATATATATATATATATTTATTCATATATATATATATATATATATATACATATATATATATATATATATATATATATATATATATATATATATATATATATATATATATATATATATATATATACCAATATAAATTACTTA
>NC_042998.1:199223237-199230737 GCF_006345805.1 Octopus sinensis | reverse complement strand
TGTATGTATGTGTGTGTATGTATATATGTATATATGTATGTATGTATAACAAAGTAAAGTTGCAAGGTACCGAACGCGTGAAAATATACAGTAAAAAAGGGTTTGAAAATGCAGAGGTATTTTAGAGATGTTTATTGACTTGACCGGTTTCACTTATCCAAAGTAAAAGGAAAGGCTTTGTATAAGCTTTGATGTGTTAATAAATGGTTATCACATTTGTATCAAAATAGTTATATAGTCTTTGTTGATGATAAGAAAATGTTAAGAACTAGAAATTTTGACAATGATAAGAAAATGTTAAGTGGGTTTTGTGTTTAAACAGTTTACATGAAAGTGTTCAAAATAGATAGAAAAATAAATTCATAATTATTTTAAGTTCATCAAAAATCATTGTTGTGTAGAATTATATATACAGAATGAATTATGTTCAAGAATTTACGCAGAACTTTAAGGGAATTACCAACTTTTCCATCCATCATCTTCTGTCTTGTGTGTATATACACACACTACAAAAGAGAAATAAACATCTCTAAAAAAACCTCTGTATTTTCAAATCTTCTTTCCTATATGTGAGTGTGTGTGTGTGTGTGTGTGTATGCGTAAACAACATGAACTACGAAAACTAATGAGTTAAATACGCAGATAACGAGAGCGAAAAACGGACGAGTAATACGAAGACTGACCCTTCATCAGTTGTCGGGTGTTGATATAATTAATTAAGTACATTATATACCCAACTGGAAATTTTGGTTATATGCTTTAAGTATTATTTCATGATGTGCAAGCTGATACCATGAGTCTACTGTCATTAGGTTATTTTTGTATTATCTGAAATAGAATACCCACATATCGATTAATCCCCAAGAATTGAATATATATATATATATACTCTTTTACTCTTTTACTTGTTTCAGTCATTTGACTGCAGCCATGCCGGAGCACCGCCTTTAATCGAGCAACTCGACCATGGGACTTATTCTTTGTAAGCCCAGTACTTATTTTACCGGTCTCTTTTGCCGAACCGCTAAGTGACGGGGACATAAACACACCAGCATCGGTTGTCAAGCAATGCTATGGGAACAAACGCAGACACACAAACATACACACACACACACACATATATATATATATATATATATATATATATATATATATATATATATATATACATGTATACGACGGGCTTCTTATATATATATAAATATATATATATATATATAGAGAGAGAGAGAGATGTGTGTGTGTGTGTGTGTGTGTGTGTGTATGTGTGTGTGTACATATATAGGCAGAAATATATATATCACTGAAGTGACAAAGGACGCTGTTCAGCACCAGTATTACTAAAAATTAGTAACACTAGACTAAACCCGGAACTGTGTGGTTGGAAGCATCTTAACACACTGCCACGGCTGCGCCTATACATACATATCAAAAGAATGTGTTATAATACTATTCCACATATACAGAAACAGCCGTACCCACAGTCCAGCATACGTCCATCATCAGCTGCCCCACGGATATCATTAAGGTTTCGACACCTGGCCAGCACCATTCAGTCCGGCGGTGTCAACAGCATTAAAATAAGTGTTGTTTGAGAACAAACATACTAAAAACAACACATTTCAAGCACATTTACGCTGTATCGGTAACTAAATTCAATACGTAAACTACTAAATAATTAACTAAACTCCTAAATATGTAACTAAAAGCGACCAAGCTTTTAAGTCATACATTTTATTCCCATAAAAAATTTGTTACAATCCTATTCCACACACATAAAACCAGCTAATTCAACAATCCCACATAGCTCCATATCATATAAATATCTATGTGTGTGTATATATGTATGTGTGTGTGTGGTGTGTGTGTGTGTGTGTGTACATATATAGGCGGAAGTACATACTACGTCTCTAAAATGGTTAAAGGCACTATTTAGCACTAGTATTACTAGAAATTAGTCAAAACAACTCAATAGCGGATATCACTATCTTGATGACTGACGAGGGAGGCAAGTTCCTTCTAACAGCAGACATAGCCAGATCATCGATGGTTTCGCATTTTAATGCTCATTAGAGACTCTCACCGCGCCTGGGGTTAAACTAGGCTCGCTTTGTAAGTTTATAAGATTTCCGTTGAAATCACACGCTGATTTCATAAACGGTAAAAGTGGAAAAATATATATAATAATATGGGAGGCTAATTCCCTTGTCAATCATTATGGGAGGGCTTTCCGTGCCTATTATTTTCTACTTTAGGCACAAGACCAGAAATTTGGGGGGAGGCGGCAAGCACATTACGTCCCAGTACGCAACTGGTACTTAATTTATCGACCCCGAAAGGATGAAAGGCAAAGTCGACCTCGGCGGAATTCGAACTCAGAACGTAGCGGCAGACGAAATACCTATTTCTTTACTACTCACAAGGAGCTAAACACAGAGAGGACAAACAAGGACAGACAAAGGGATTAAGTCGATTATATCGACCCCAGTGCGTAACTGGTACTTATTTAATCGACCCCGAAAGGATGAAAGGCAAAGTCGACCTCGGCGGAATTTGAACTCAGAACGTAGCGGCAGACGAAATACCGCTAAGCATTTCCCCCGGCGCGCTAACGTTTCTGCCAGCTCACCGCCTTGCTTTCCGTGCATAATGAACACTACTGTTGCTCATTAGTGCCTTTCAGTAATTTTAGTGAAGTATATCTTTTTGCCTTTAGTTTGTAACTTTGCCACCCATATTATTTATTCTGTGCGTGTGTGTGAGTGTGTCTGTGTGTGTGTGTGTGCGTGTGTGTGTGTGCATGTGTGTGTGTGTGTGTGTGTGTGTGTGTGTGTGTACAATACGCAGTATAATCTTTATATATAAAAGAGAGGTTGTGTGCTGTCTGTCTCCTACGATTTAGATTCCTAACTACTCCCACATTTTGCAGTTTAACCAAAACCGGGTATCTTATAGTCGTGAGTCATATCGAGCCCTTCTGGGTATTAGCGCGCGTCTACGATGAGTCTACGATTTTAAAAAAATTTACCATCAATTTTTCCCATTTTTAATGCATTTTTGGCATATATAAGGGAAGTAACTCTCTAAAAGTTTTTTATTAAATCTCAGAACGTAAAAAGCTACAGTAACACCCCACCCCCATTTGTGGTTAGCCATATTGAGATGGCTATTATACTTTACATCTCTAAAAATGCTTATATAGTTATTTCCCTTACAAACCCGAGCAACGCCGGGCGATACTGCTAGTATATAATAACAAATGTTTGTGAATAAGATGAGGTAGCTGAATAATTTATTCCCTTAAAATATAGTTAGTTTTTTGGTTTCAGTCAGAGTGCAATCTTGCACATAACTCGCTGATTTCTCCAGACACTACTTCAGTATTTACTGATACCATCATAATGTAACCAAAACATATCCAGAATTGTCTCGCATACTATCCGACATAATTCAAAAAAATATTAACCAATGGCAAATATTGCTTTTCATTCCACACATGATTCTTCCCGGTGAGGTTTCTAATGCTTATTAAACTAGACATGTCTGTGTGTTTTCAATGCCTATTGTACACGATGTGCGCGAGTGTGCGCGAGTGTGCGCGCGCGCGCGCGTGTGTGTGTGTGTGTGTGTGTGTGTCTGTGTGTGTGTTGTGCACAGGGAAAAAGAGAGTGTGTGGAAGAAAAAGAGAGAAGGTGGTAAAACAGTTTAAGCAAATTATCATTGGTTGAAGCTGCCAGGTAAAATTTTGCTGACATGGCTAACTGACTTGACTTCAGTGTAAGGATGGCAACGCACTACTTTCATCTGCTGTTGGCGAATAGAGGCTACTCTTCATTTGCTTAACAGCATTGATTTGTTGGTAATATGACTGCAGAAAGGCAGCGAGCTGGCAGAAACGTTAGTACGCCGGGCGAAATGCGTAGCCGTATTTCGTCTGCCGTTACGTTCTGAGTTCAAATTCCGCCGAGGTCGACTTTGCCTTTCATCCTTTCGGGGTCGATTAAATAAGTACCAGTACTGGGGTCGATGTAATGGACTTAATCCGTTTGTCTGTCCTTATTTGTCCTCTCTGTGTTTAGCCCCTTGTGGGTAGTAAAGAAATAGGTACTTCGCCCGCCGCTACATTCTGAATTCAATACCCGCCGAGGTCGACTTTGCCTTTCATCCTTTCGGGGTCGATAAATTAAGTAGCAGTTACGCACTGGTGTCGATATAATCGACTTAATCCCTTTGTCTGTCCTTGTTTATCCACTCTGTGTTTAGCCCCTTGTGGGTAGTAAAGAAATAGGTAATATGACTGTAGAGTGTTTTCCTGATAACACCTCTCCGAAAGAACCAGTCTTCGGTGTGTGTAAGGAAAGAGAAATACTATTTCAGATCAGTTGTTCAGCTATGTTGCTGGATGTTTTAATATATGTAATTTCTTAGTCAAACATAATCTCCAGTCTTTTATTAGCTTTTTGTTTGGGCTAGCTGTGTTCCCAATATTCCATTTTGTAAAAAACATGTGTAGTCCTGTAGTCGTTGCTTTCAGTACAAACTGGGAGGGAAAAATTGGTTTCTCTCCAAGTTCAATATATTGCTTACATGATTTTATTTTAAAGTTTGCAATGAGTTTCTCTCGATAACATTTTGGCTGTTATGGCCGCCTTGCGTGTCACCAACTAAGAGTGACGCAATGATTGAAATTTCTGCTTGAAATAAATGTAATATAAATACGCACAACACACACATATAGGAATGTGTGTGTACATATATATGAGTGTGTGTACGTACATATATGTGTGCGTATGTGCGTATGGGTGTGTGAGTGTGTTTTTATGCTCAGTTGTTATATTAAAAACAATTCTTACGTTAATTTGATGGGTTACTCCATACTTTTGTAGAGAACCAATTTATTATTTATTATTTATTATATCATAAGGGCACAGAAAGTGTGCCTAAATCCAGCTGGAGACGATGATCTCCTGGCGCTAAAAGCTACAGTAACACCCACCCTTAGTGGTTAGCCATATTGAGATGGCTAGTATACTTTACGTTGTCGAGCAGTTACTGTATAAATCTCGTTCAGAGATTCGTTATTGCTCAATTTATTATTCTAATACAAGAATGTTGTTGACAGTGACTCCGACGAAGGCTTAGCTGGCCGAAACGTCGAAGTCACTGACAACAACGTTCTTGTATAAGAACAATAAATATATGTGTGTATGTAAGAGCATGTGTGCGTGTGCATGTGTGTGTATGTGTGTTTGTGCGCGCGCGTGTGTGCAGTCACAATGTTGTTCGACTCACAATTGTCCAGGAGGAATTGGTTGAAGCAACTTGTGTACAGTCTGTACATAATGTTTAGGCAAGCAACGGGTCTGTAGTTTCCTGCCATCTCGGTGATTCCGTTTTTGACAAGATTTGTCCTTGCTGTCGCAAGTTTTGGTATATCAGTCTGACCTTCCATAGTCCTTTTGAACATAGATATCAATTGGTTTGTATAAAATGTGAGCTTCTTGTACCAATATCCAACTATTAGGTCCTTTCCAGGTGCCTTACCATTCTGTAGTTTGCCTACTGCTAGAAAGAAGGTTTTTGCATCAGTTTTGTATGCTTTACTGTTAGTGTTGGCACAGTATTCTCTCTCAATTGTATTTAACCATGCTGCAATCAGGTTGAAATACCTCTTTTCGTTCCAAATTTTTGACCAGAATGATTGTAGATCTTCTTGGAAGGGAGCTTTCTTAATGGTAATATTTTCATTCCTCATCTCTCTGTATAATGCTCGTGGGCTGGAAACAAACTTGCGATTGACACTGGTTTGCTCAAAACTTCGCATGCGATAGCGGAGTTTCTCGCTCATCGTCCTGAGTTCATGTTTCAAAATGATTAGCTTTCCCTCAAGAGCTCGATTTGAAGAGTTGCCATAAAGTTTCATTCAGTTTTTCTAAGGTGGAATTGATGAGATGTAAACTCATTTTTCTCCTTACATTTTATTGTTGTTGTTAACCATCCAATAAGGCGGCACACATTATTGATGTTTTCTTCAAGTTTTGATTTCCATCTAGGTAGTTTTCGTTTAGTAATTTCGTTACTTTGTTCACTGTAGATTTCTCCTAGGTATTATTTAATAGTAAAAGCGGTTGCGTATATAAGAGAATTAATATTCTAGTAATTAACATCAGATGATTCCACGTGCTCTCCAGCAACATTGTTCATAACCTTAAACATTAGATCGGTCGGATTTTTCCCACTCTTGTCGGGAATAGTCTGTTGCTCAATGAAAGCTTCGAGAAAGTAGCAACATTTTTTGCGAATTCTAATCTTAAAATGCTTGAGTCTGATATATTCCACAATCTTCGCTACCGAGTCAGCTAAATTTGGTAACACTTGAATTCAGTGATGGCGTGAGCGATGGTTTGTTTACGTTATTTTTTACGCCGCTCATGGCAGATTTTGACACCCATTTTCAGTGTTTTTGGAGGATCGGGGACCAGTTGATTTGTTTTTTTTTTTTCGTTTTTTTTTTTTTACAAAAAGTGCTTGTTATCGGAGCTGTTTCACCGTGAAGGTATTCAAGTTGGGGTGAGCTTCGTCCCTGTACTGTTTAACTGCTTCATGTATCCGATTTAAGGGTCATCTCGGGCTTTTTCATAACACCAAAGTAAACCTTGGTTTGGTTGTTGAGTCCAAGTAAAATCAGAAGAGTACTTTACGTCTTCTTAAATAAATTACTGGTGAAGTAGTTCTGCTTTCATCGGTGGTGACGTTGTTAGTTTCATCTGTTGTGATTAAGTTTCAGCCATAATCGTGTTACCGAGATTTCACTTGGTGTAGATGTATACTTTAAAATCTGTTCAGGATAGCGCTACGATGGCGACCAAAAGGTGTTTCTCTTATCAATTATTGGAGAAATAAACCAGTTACCGATTCAGGACGGAGAAAGTGGTATATTTCTAGAGGAAGACGTTCAAAACGTACTTTTTAAACGGCGCCATGTTTATATGTATGTACACAGACATGCAGGAAGTAAATAGACACCTTTAATTTTCAAAATTTCTGATCTAAGCGTCTTAATGTTTTCAGCGGTGTAGAATTTACAATGTAATGATTCTTTTTCATTCCAGGTGCCATTATATTAAACATTTGTGAAGAGTAACCATGCCATGCACAAAAAATTCAGCAGAACTGTCAGATTTTCAAAGAGGTCATATTGTTGGGCAATCTGAGGCTAGACTTAGCCAGCGAAAAATTGACGAAAATCTTCAAATTCCTCTTGCTACTGTTAATAGAATTATAGTGCAATTCAAAAGCCATGGAAAAGAATCAACAGATTCTCGTCCCGGCCTACCTGGGCCCTCAGAAAGGAAGCTTCGCTGTTTGAAGAGAATTGTGGAAAATGAACCCCGTCCGAAGGCTTCTGACATTGCAAAACAGCTAGAAGTTAGTGTGTTACATATATGCATAAGCTTGGGTATTATGGACGAGCAGCTAGAAGAAAACTTCTCTTTCAAC
>NC_042998.1:199200737-199215737 GCF_006345805.1 Octopus sinensis | reverse complement strand
CTGGGCTTGAAAAGAATAAGTCCCGGGGTCGATTTGCTCGACTAAAAAGGTGGTGCTCCAGCATGGCCGCAGTCAAATGACTGAAACAAGTAAAAGAGTAAAAAGAGTACGTATTTTCTTTTAATATATTTTAATTAATGTGGCATAGGTGCAGTACTGTACTGTATTTTTATTTATTAATTTATTAATTTTTAGGCATGAAAATGCTTATTTTACCACAGAAATGGTAAAAATCTGAAAACGTATAAATATCCATCGGCCGCAGAAACCCGCGATATACGGAGGAGTCCACGATATAAATTTACATATATTAGCCAGAAAAATCTGCGATGTACTGAGGGTGCGATAGGTGGCGATATAGCGAGTGATTACTGTTCATATAAAAGGAACGAAATATATCTTACTTTGTACGACTTTTAGAATATATTCTGTGTGTTTAGTGCCAAAAGTCTTACTGATGTCAGACATAATATTGTGCTCCATACCAAAATAATTTTGGCAATTAAACTGAAAAGAAACACTTAAAAGGAGCTGGCATTTTATATACAAACTAGCAGTATCGCCCGGCGTTGCTCGGGTTTGTAAGGGAAATAACTATATAAACATTTTTAGAGATGTAAAGTATAATAGCCATCCCAATATGGTTAACCACAAAGGGGGGTGTTACTGTAGCTTTTTACGTTCTGAGATTTAATAATACATTTTTAGAGAGTTACTTCCCTTATATAATAGCAAAAAAATGCATTAAAAATGGGAAAAAATTATGGTAATTTTTTTTTTAATCGTAGACTCATCGTAGACGCGCGCTAATACCCAGAAGGGCTCGATATGAATCACGACTATAAGATACCCGGATTTGGTTACACTGCACCGCAAAATGTGGGAGTAGTTAGGAATCTAAATCGTAGGAGACAGACACACAACTTCACTTTTATATATAAAGATATATTAGACTGTGACATATCAACTATGGTGACTTGGAAAATGTTATTCAATTAGCTTTATCATAACAGTAAGTAGGCAAAAAAGCCTATATCCAAAATCAGAAAGCAATTTTAATAAAATTTGCTCGTCGAAATTTATGGGAACTATAGACAATGAAGATTAAAATGAATCTCAAAAGCCACCCAGAGAAAACATGTATTTGTTTTCTCTTATTGAACTTCTCCGAAGTTAAATATTTAACAATGACAAAAATAAAAGAAATCACTACATAGGAAATACAAAGAGAATAGAGCATAGACATTAATCATCAGTAATAATTTGATCACCAATCTGCATACTAAATCACTCATAATGTTTGTTTCTTTACAAGTCACAAGGGGCTAAACATAGAGGGGACAAACAAACGGATTAAGTCGATTACATCGACCCCAGTGCGTAACTGGTACAGCAACTGTTCATTTATTTCATTTATTTTTAATATGATTTTGCTACTGAATTTGCAGTTGTTGCTGGAGTAACTACTGTTGTTGCTGTATTTGTCGTTGCTGCTGCTGCTGCTGCTGCTGTTGTTGTTGTTGTTGTTGTTGCTAAGCAACAAGCCGAGTAAGGGTGATTTTACTGCGACCGTTCTGTGGGTTGGGAGACGTCTGGCAGGTCGGGAGCGGAAGTCTACTTTTGCCGTTCAAGAATTTGGACCTGGAGATCTACATTTCCAGCGGCTTCGAGGGCCACCTCCCAGTGGTGTCGGGCGTCAACGAAGAGCCCTCGACTACAACAAGACGACCTTGGAGAGGTTGCTGCTTCTGTTGTTGTTGTTTAGCTCAGGCCACTTCAGTCCACCGTTCCAACCAAAGTCCTTTTAGAGATTGAGCTATATATTGCCGAGTGCGTTCTTCCAATTTCAAGACAATAGAGTGCAGTTTGAACAAAACTGTACTCATATTCCTAGCAGACTCAGTGAAGCACCTAAATATTCTTCTGGTGTGTTTACTCAATTATTGAGCATCTTTGGTACATTCCGAACTAATCTAAAGAACTTTTCAAGATGACCAATTAACGAACAGTATTTTCAGTCGCTAAAGACGCATCGGTTTTAGAATATTTTATTTTGGTGTTTCGATGTTTGAAATGAGCAGAGCCTCTAGGGTGACTGTAATTTTTCTTTTCTTTCTTATATATATATGTGTGTGTGTGTAATTTGAAAAAAGAAGAGATTAAAAAATTCAGGTAGATATTGATAAAGCACTCAGAACAATTGTTTCTATTGTGTTAATATATTTAGCTATAGAAAAATATGTACTGTGTTTTAGAATATTTTATTTTGGTGTTTCGATGTTTGAAATGAGCAGAGCCTCTAGGCTGACTGTACTTTTTCTTTTCTTTCTTTACATGTAGCAACAGGCAGTCTCTACGTGGTTACTTGACCTACTCAATCTCCCACAAATTACAACATAGTGTCCGGGGGAAGAATATATTGACTTCTATAGTCTGTTATACAATCTCATTTGAAGTTTACATAATCACGGCTGGAATTTCTATATTCAGAGGTTTGATTAAACAGAGCTAACCTGAGGTTGAATAACCACAACAACTGAAATATTAATATGAATGTATTTACCCGTAAATTAACTATATTTATTAATTAACTCTATTCACATTAACTCTATTCACATGCCAAATATAAACTATATCAACATGATCTCGAAGCCATTTTATTTCACGTGGATTGCTAACGAACAAGAGAGAGACATCAGCAATATACAACTATATTTCTTGATCTTGGGGGAAGAAGAAATAATGTTCTGGGATCGACTCTTTGTTTAAAAGAGAGGAAGCATATTTTTTGCAAACGAGTACTCTTACACTTATTCTTTTACTTGTTTCATTCATGTGACTGTGGCCATGCTGGAGCACCGCCTTTAGTCGAGCAAATCGATCCCAGGACTTATTGTTTGAAAGCCTAGTACTTATTCTATCGGTCTCTTTTGCTGAACAGTCCAGTTACGGGGACCTAAACACACCAGCATCGGTTGTCAAGCAATGTTGGGGGACAAACACAAATACACAAACACATACCCACACATACATACATATATATATATATATATATATATATATATATATATATATATACATATATACTACGAGCTTCTTTCAGTTTCCGTCTACCAAATCCACTCACAAGGCTTTGGTCGGCCCGAGACTATTGTAGAAGACACCTGCCCTAGGTGCCACGCAGTGGGACTGAACCCGGAACCATGTGATTGGTAAGCAAGCTACTTACCACAGAGCCACTCCTACACCTATAGAGTGTGTAGGTTGAAAAATTACTTTTCCCTTAGACGTAAAAAGTCAGTGTCAAAACATCTGACTCCGTTTTTCCACGCCATACAAACTTATGCAAAGACAGGAACTTCACTTTATAGTTTTACCGATGCAGACAACTGGTACCAGTTTCGGTTGCCATTTTTGTTCCATTTTTTTTGCTCGCTAAAACTCTGATTCCATTCAGGTATTTCTTGCCTTCGCCAATTATACCAAATTAAGAATAACTACTCTTGCACAGTATTATAACCATTAACAATTCGTCCATTGCAATTATTGTTGTTGAGCCCAGGTCAGCTCTAATTGAGCTTAATCAAAAATACACGCGCGCACGTACACGCACGTATATATATAAGGCGGCGAGCTGGCAGAAACGTTAGCATGCTGCGCTGGGCGAAATGCGTAGCTGTATTTCGTCTGCCGTTACGTTCTGAGTTCAAATTCCACCGAGGTCGACTTTGCCTTTCATCCTTTCGGGGTCGATAAATTAAGTACCAGTTACGCACTGGGGTCGACGTAATACGTTTGTCTGTCCTTATTTGTCCCTTCTGTGTGTAGCCCTTTGTGGGTAGTAAAGAAATATATATATATATATATATATATATATATATATATATATATATATATATATATAATATATATATATATATATATATATATATAACTGCACACATATTTTAGAGCCAGGTGTAGAACTAATATATAGGGTAACCAAAAAACGGAAACTTTTGAAAAACCCCAAAACTAGGGAAAATCCAAATCCAGCAAAGAGATTTAATTGACAGAAAGTAAACAATTTGCTTTTAATAACGCTGGTCAGCAAAATTCGACTTTTTGCTGTCCCATAAACTAAAGAAAGTGAACTTTATAGTACTTTTAATACAGATAGAGCGCAGGAGTGGATGTGCGGTAAGTAGCTTGCTTACCAACCACATGGTTGCGGGTTCAGTCCCAATGCGTGGCACCTTGAGCAAGTGTCTTCTACTATAGTTTCGGGCCGACCAAAGCCTTGTGAGTGGATTTGGTAGACGGAAGCTGAAAGAAGCCCATCGTATATATGTATGTATATATATATATATATATGTGTGTGTGTGTGTGTGTGTGTGTGTGTGTGTGTGTTTGTGTTTGTCCCAACATCGCTTGACAACCGATGGTGCGTTTACGTCCCCGTAACTTAGCGGTTCTGCAAAAGAGACCGATAGAATAAGTACCAGACTTCCAAAGAATAAGTCCTGGGGTCGATTTGCTCGACTAAAAGGCAGTGCTCCAGTATGGCTGCAGTCAAATGACTGAAACAAGTAAAGAGAGAGAGAGGGATTTCGAATCTGTCTTTAGAATTTTTCTATCATGCATGGTTTTTATGTGACAGAGTAATTAAATTATGCAATAAATGTATTATATTAATGCAGAAATAAGGCTGACAATTATATGTAGTCAACAGAATTAACGAAAAATTCTGTCCTACAAACAAAAGTAGATTAACTTACTAGCATTTTATCCGCAGATTTCAAGTGTGTTTTTAGATTTTTTTTCTATAAGTCATAGCTTTTCTGTGATATCATATGTAAATTGTTAATCAATTATATTTCATTAATTAAAAAAATCAGGCTTTTAGAAGGAAACTTATCTTTAAAACGCAGAGGCGTATGATTTTCGACTGTGTTTAGCTTCTTACACATCCCTTTTTAGTGACCAACAGTAATCATCCAACTTAGAAGAGCTCCACTTTCCTAGGTACCAGGTTTTCAGGGTCAGAATGTCCTGGTGAAATCTCTCACCATGCTCGTCAAAGACAGACCAGAGATTTGCAGGAAAAAAGTCCAAGTAAGAGTTCAAGAAGTGGATTTTTAGGCTCATATCGCATCCCAAGGCCTTGTACGATATCAGTTGCTCTTTCATAATGTTACACTAATTTTCTACTCTGTGATTCCGCCAAAACTCTCTGCAAACTTTCTTAAATGACAGCCACGCAGCTTTTTTCAATATCATTCCAAAATGTAACTACATGTGGATTGTTGACGATTTCTTCCTCCGTCTTCCTTTTCTTTTGAACTTTCCCCTGTCTCCCCTTTCTGAAGAAGAGCTTTGCTCAAAACATAAAACACCCTTTCTTTCCTTCCTTGATACTTTGCATGTACCACGTACTCGCGATGCTATTTTTTATTGTCTTTTTCTCCGTTCTTTTTATTAATTATATATGTGTGTGTGTTGTATATACACATGTGTGTTTTTTATGTGGCGACTGTGTGAACTGGCCAATATATATGTATATATATTCTGTGTCTTTATTTTAAGCTAATATGGTAACCAACAAAGTCGCACCAACAACACTTTCTCACATCCAACCTTCATTAGTATGCAGTGCTGGATACTTCGCCTGTAAAGACCAGCTAAAGTGTTTACACCAGAGGAAACAATGTGACGGTGTTAGTCAGTGTGAAGATGGCTCCGATGAGGAAGATTGTGGTAAGTTTTACTAAATACATTCAAAAAATATAATACGCTCGAATTTCGAAATGGTTCGTTCAAATAACATCAATACGTTATATAAATTCCAACGTTGTCATCAACATCCTCATCATCATCATCATTATCATTATCATGGTTATCATTAACATCATCATCATCATCATCATCATCCCAACCATCATCATCATTATCGTGAACAGCATCATCAGCATCATTATCGCCAACGCTGCTAAAGTAGCCAGCACAACGGTCACCATCAATACCATCTCCACCATCACACCACCACCACAACCAACATCATCATCATCATCTCATCATCATCATCATCATCATCTCATCATCATCATCATCTCATCATCATCATCATCATCATCATCATCATCATCGTCGTCGTCATCATCATCGTCGTCATCATCATCATCATCATTATCATCATCATCATCATCATCATCATCACCATCATCATTATCATCATCATCATCATCCTCATCGTCGTCATCATCGTCGTCGTCATCATCATCATCATTATCATCATCATCATCATCATCATCATCATCATCATCATCATCGTCATTATCATTATCAACAACAATACCACCAGCTTTTCAAATCTTTTGTGTGACTTATACCATTTGGAAATGTATATAACCGTCAACATCATCATCATCATCATCATCATCATCATCATCATATCATCATCATCATCATCATCATCATCATCATCGTCGTCATCATCATCGTCGTCATCATCATCATCATCATCATCATCATCATCATCATCATCATCATCATCATCATCATCATCATCATCATCATCATCCTCACCACCATCATCATCATCATCATCATCATTGTCATTATCATTGTCAACAACAACACCACCACCAGCTTTTCAAATCTTTTGTGTGACTTATACCATTTGGAAATGTATATAACCGACACCATCACCACCATCACCACCACCATCATCATCATCATCATCAAGACACCAACTCAGCTGTTTAACTCTCTTGTGAGGCTAAAATACCATTCGGAAATGTATAAAGGCGACAACACTCTATTTTTTTCTGACCTAAAATATTTAGGACTGTTTGTCTTTTTTAAAAATATTACAACCATACATCGATACATCGTATGCAACATATACACTTACTGTTCGATTACCAATTGTTGATTACCTGAACATCATTAGTGAGATCACGTTCTAATTGCACTGTCCCTCCCTCTTCATTAAGTCTTAACAAAACAAATATTGATGGTTGTGAGACCTGCTAGAATTATTTGCCTCATATCATTCAATCTATACCCAACTATTTTGGGAAATCTTTATATATAAAAGAGAGGTTGTGTGCTGTCTGTCTCCTACGATTTAGATTCCTAACTACTCCCACATTTTGCGGTGCAGTTTAACCAAAACCGGGTATCTTATAGTCGTGATTCATATCGAGCCCTTCTGGATATTAGCGCGCGTCTACGATGAGTCTACGATTTTAAAAATAATTTACCATAATTTTTTTCCATTTTAATGCATTTTTTCGCTATTATATAAGGGAAGTAACTCTCTAAAAATGTCTACGATGAGTTAAAGATTTAAAAAAAATTTACCATCATTTTTTTTCCATTTTTAATGCATTTTTTGCTATTTTTGGCTAGAACTCTCTAAAAATGCTTATATAGTTATTTCCCTTACAAACCCGAGCAACGCCGGGCGAAACTGCTAGTGGATACATAAAACAATGTAGTCTAAGGAACACTATTCATGGTAAAAAAGAAAACTATATGTGCATAACTAAAGGGCCTTGGAGTACAGTGATACTCGATAAAATATGACCTGGAGTTAAACAGCAACAACAAAATAACTTTCACAAAATACTTACTCTTTATGTATAACTATCCCTCATATGACTGCGTAGCAACAAGACTACCAAAGAATTTGAACTCAGAACGTAACGGCGGACGAAATACGGCTACGTTTCTGCCAGCTCGCCGCCTTTCAACGCTTTAAATACTGACAAGGGATTTAGGAAATTTATAGTCTCGCACGAAATTATCAAAAATTCTGTTTTGAGAGAATAAATCTAACCATGTTTCTATTTATGTCCTACATTTTGGAAATAAATGCTTTTGTTTGATTTTACATCGAACATCGTATTACCATTACTTGGTTGACATTGGACCTTTCAAATTGCAATTACTGCAGGATTATAATAGACATACACAAATATAACCATTTTGACAATCATTCAAATGGCAATGTTACTTCATCTGTTTATTTGACTATAATCGCCTTATACAAATTATTCCAGATCGTTAATATTTATTGCATATACGAATGTTCATCATTTTAATGTACTTGCAAACAATAATAATGCTAACTCGTTATTACGAGTCATCCCCTCAGGTGATTACAATCTTTTCTACTTTAGGCACAAGGCCCGAAATTTTGGGGAAGAGGGCCAGTCGATTAGATCTATACCAGTGTGCAACTGGTAATTAATTTATGGACCCCGAAAGGATAAAAGGCAAAGTCAACCTCTGCAGAATTTGAACACAGAACGTAGCGGCAGACGAAATACCTATTTCTTTACTACCCACAAGGGGCTATACACAGAGGGGACAAACAAGGACAGACAAACGGATTAAGTTGATTATATCGACCCCAGTGCGTAACTGGTACTTATTTAATCGACCCCGAAAGGATGAAAGGCAAAGTCGACCTCGGCGGAATTTGAACTCAGAACGTAGCGGCAGACGAAATACCTATTTCTTTACTGCCCACAAGGGGTTAAACACAGAGAGGACAAACAAGGACAGACAAACGGATTAAGTCGATTATATCGACCCCAGTGCGTAACTGGTACTTATTTAATCGACCCCGAAAGGATGACAGGCAAAGTGGACCTCGGCGGAATTTGAACTCAGAACGTAGCGGTAGACGAAATACCTATTTCTTTACTGCCCACAAGGGGCTAAACACAGAGAGGTCAAACAAGGAGAGACAAACGGATTAAGTCGATCACATCGACCCCAGTGCGTAACTAGTACTTATTTAATCGTCCCCGAAAGGATGAAAGGCAAAGTCGACTTCGGCGGAATTTGAACTCAGAACGTAGCGGCAGACGAAATACCTATTTCTTTACTACCCACAAGGGGCTAAACACAGAGGGGACAAACAAGGACAGACAAACGGATTAAGTCGATTATATCGACCCTAGTGCGTAACTGTTACTTATTTAATCGACCCCGAAAGGATGAAAGGCAAAGTCGACCTCGGCGGAATTTGAACTCAGAACGTAGCGGCAGACGAAATACCTATTTCTTTACTGCCCACAAGGGGCTAAACACAGAGAGTACAAACAAGGACAGACAAACGGATTAAGTCGATCACATCGACCCCAGTGCGCAACTGGTACTTATTTAATCGTCCCCGAAAGGATGAAAGGCAAAGTCGACTTCGGCGGAATTTGAACTCAGAACGTAGCGGCACACGAAATACCTATTTCTTTACTACCCACAAGGGGCTAAACACAGAGGGGACAAACAAGGACAGACAAACGGATTAAGTTGATTATATCGACCCCAGTGCGTAAACTGCACTATTTTTAATCGACCCGAAAGGATAAAAGGCAAAGTCGACTTCGACGGAATTTGAACTAAGAACGTAGCGGTAGACGAAATACCTATTTCTTTACTACCCACAAGGGGCTAAACATAGAGGGGACAACCAAGAACAGACAAACGGATTAAGTCGATCACATCGACCCCAGTGCGTAACTGGTACTTATTTAATCGACCCCGAAAAGATGAATGGCAAAGTCGACCTATGCGGAATTTGAACTCAGAACATAAAGCCAGACAAAATACCGCTAAGCATTTCGCCCGGCGTGCTAACGTTTCTGCCAGCTCGCCGCTCTTCGGGTGATTATAATCGACGTATTGCAATTATTATAATTCTCTTCCATATACGATTTGTCTAAACTTTTGCAAAGGCTTGTATAAACATCTAAAGTACAATGCCAACCTGAATTTACGAGTCATCCGCTAATGGAACAACAAGCCGCTTACACACATTATTATAATTCTTTGAACAAACCTACAGACAGTCATATGTTAAGAAACGCGTGATTCAATACGAGCCCTTCTGGATATTACCGCGCGTCTACGATGAGTCTAACGATTTTAAAAATAATTTACCATATTTTTTTCAATTTTAATGCATTTTTATACGCTATTATATAGGGAAGTAAACTCTATAAATGTCTACGATGAGTTAAAATTAAACAAAAATATTACCATCAGTTTTTTTTTCCATTTAATTCTTTTTTTTGCTATTTTTGGGCTATAACTCTCTAAAAAATGCTTATAGAGTTATTTCCCTTACAAACAAACCGAGCACACGCCAACCGAACTGCTAGTGGATACTAAAACAATGTAGTCTAAGGAACACTTATTCTGGTACAAAGAAAACTATATGTGGCATAACTAAGGGCCTTGGAGTACATGATACTGATAAAATATGACCTGGAGTCATATCCTCAGATAGTTTTTGGCCGAGGAGCTACAAGTGGGTTTTTTGTAAGTAAAATTACATTTAATTCATTAATAGCGAAACAATTGTCCCAAAATAATCTGTATTTTTGTTATTTTTTATTTGCCCTGTTCGTGTGAGCTAACAATCGTACTGACTTTCACGGGAAACATGTATTTTGTGGTTGAAACCTTTTTGGATTTTCTAGTGCTAGAATGAGCCACATAGTGACCATTCTCTTATATTTATTTTTGTATAAAATATTATAATATATAATAAAATATTATAATAATCCAGGTTTCTCGAAGCACTGGGCCACTTGGTGTTGAATAGATATACTATTAAATTAGTATCTAATTCTCTCACCCTTATTAATTAATTATATATATATTTATTTATTTATTTATATATATACACACAAACACACAACGGGTTTCAGTTTCTGTCTACCAAATCCACTCAAAGGTTTTGGTCGTCCCAAGGCTATAGCAGAAGACACTTGCCCAAAGTGCCATGCAGTGGAACTGAACCCGGAACCATGTGGCTGTTAAGCAAGCTTCATACCACACAGCTACGCCTGCATCTATCTGGAACATTGTTATTACTTTTTTCAAATTCTATAAAAGAACCTTTTAGTTTGTTGTTACACATAAGGATTAATTAACTAATAAGCACCCTGGGGTAACGCTTGATATAGAATGCAGATCAAATATTTTAGTAACAGATTTAGTAAATACACTTCGACAGTAAGCAAATCTCATGATTGACTGGGGAAAGACTGAGAATAAGTTGAGAATAAGTGTATTTCACGTGTGTTCATGTGCGAAAGTAAAAGTAAGAAAATATATATATAAACTATAGGAATGAAATTAAGGTTGCGGCTAATGGGGACCGTGAAGGTCAATTGAGGCTAAACAGCCGAAAAGCATAAAGATAATTGCTAATTCAAGATAAATGCCTGTAGTCGAAAAATGACAGCAAAGCAATGAAAACGGAGACAGGCATGATAGAAAATAAAATCATTTGTAAATTTATTATTTTATTTTACTCCATTGACACACTTCTACTCGCTTGGTAAAAGCTATCTACAGCTTCATCATTTTAACCGCTATCACTTAAAGAGATTTGGTTTTGCTTTATTTTTATTATTATCATTTTTATTAGTATCATTAATGTCGCCTTCGTTGTGTTGTTGTTGGTACTATTATTGTGATCTTGCTTTAGTATTTGTTTTTGTGTCACGGCAACAGTATACGTTGTTCGAATTTAATGAACTGATTGGTAGAGAGTAACAGACATTATATATATTAGGAGACTCAAAGAGACCCCACAGTGCTTAATCGTATTTCATCTGAGGAAGTCCCAGCATGCAGCTGTCGCTGAATCATATATAATTATATAAATTATTCAACAAAATGATCCTATATAAAGATGCGTATATGTAAACTGAGCAATTTAAAGCAGAAACAAATGTGATCTGCTGTAAAAGCTTGCTATTTTCCTCTTCGTGTTTGACTGGTAAGAAGCTTGCTTCCCATCCAAATGGTACTTGGGAAAGTATCTTCTACTATAGCCTCGGGCCGGGCAAAAACCTTGTGAGTGGATCTGGCAGACGGAAACTGGAAGAAGCCCGTCGTGTGAATATATATATATATATAAGAGTAGTTGAATGAATTATCTTATTATGGATAAATCGGTTAACCGATACCTGGGTAGAAAATTCACGTCAGAAAAACACGGTTGAAGCTACTTGCCAAGGGCAGAGATCACGTGCTTTCGTGTGGAAATTTGTGTGTTTTTAAAATGCAAATAAATGAAAGACTGGAGTTGAACGACGAATTAACAAAGAATTAATAAAGGAATTTTGTTAATTCGTCGTTCAACTCCATTCTTTCATTTATATATATATATATATATATATATATATATATAATATATATGTGTGTGTGTGTGTGTGTAGGAGAGGAAATTATAATAAGGCAGAATGCTAAATTGAAAGTAAATTTTAATAAAAATGAGTGTATGGAAAATTTAAAAATTAAAAATAATAAATCAAACCGGTTTTCACTGTAAGGCAAGTTTTCAAGATTTGGAAGGGGAAAAGAATTTTTTTTAAAACTGAGGAAGGGGGAAAAAAGAAATTTACAATGATTTTTCAAAAAAATAATAATACATATATTATATATGCCTCACCCAGGGCAGCGGTATTTCCTTATTAATGGCGATGCCCCAGCATGGCCACAGCTCGTGAGCTGAAACTAGATAATAAAAATAATAATAATAATAATAATAATAATAATATACAAAAATTAATAAATAAGTACACCAATACATTGTAGAGTCTTTATGCTTTTAGAGTTCAATAATAGTTCTTGGAAAAACTTCTTTGGAGGATTAGGATGAATGTGCTTAAATGTAGTGTTTAGTGGTAGATTATCCGTGCAGTTTTTCTCTAAAAAAGCACGTGCGTCTGAAAAGATTAAATGAAAGAGCTCACACGCTAAAAAAAACTTTTTCCCCAAAAAAGGTTAGTAACATCCTTATAATAGATTTCATAAATTTTTTTCAAACAAATAATCTTCTTTCAAAATCACCGGTACACTTCAAAACTGTATTAAGTAATTCTCATAGACTTTCAAAGATGTGTGTGTGTGTGTGTGTGTGTGTGTGTGGTGTGTGTGTGTGTGTATACCGGAGTAAGCACATAAATGTGAAGCAAGGTGGAAAAAAAAGAGTATTCAAATACCAGAGGTAGAGTAATATGCTTTATTTAAAAGCAGCGGATATATAACAAAACCTGTTACTCAGAGTTTCACGTTCCCGTTCGTCGGACAGTTTTGTTAAAATAGAACAGAAATAGCGATATGATCAAAACTAGTTAAAGGATACACCTTTAAAAATGGATTTGTTTCATTGGTCCTTTCAAATAACGGTCTTAAGCATGCGGTAAACAAAATAAACAAAATAAATGAATTCAATATAAATTCATCCTATTATAAAAAATCGAGGAAAAACCTTAAATCGAAGAGCGGATTCAAAATACATATTGTCAGTAATTATATATGAAATATAATTCGATTAATACAATTAATACAATAAAAATTATAATATTTTACAACAGTATATATGCATACTAAACCATCAATATACATATATACATCAAAAGTCACAGATGGATATACACAGACCACATACATATGCAGACATATATATGTAAGACGTAAATATACACACAAATACACATATACATATGTATACATATGTACGCAATCTTGCCCGCATGCAAAAATCCCTTAGTGTATAAATATAGACTAGAAGTAAAACACAGACAGGGGGAATAAAAAGAAAATGAAAAGGTAAGGTTCTTATAAACAACAGTTAGCTAAAGCAGTAAGAGTAGGCGTAAATTTAAAGGACTCAATACAAGTAACGAATAGGAGTAGAAAAAATACTTTTCCGTAACGAAGGAAAGGAAGAAAGAAAGAAGTCTGATTATGCGTAACGAACGTTCACAAAATAAAATTACGTATACATGTGTATATAAAAGTTAATATTAGCAGTAAATACACATATAAGAACACATATATAAATATATAGAAATAAGTACGTAAATACACATCCACACAAATTCAAGTGAATACATGCATACATATACATCCATGTATGTATGTGTATAAGTATAAACATACACGCTTACCTACATATATACACAGGCGCATACATACGAATACATATGCATACCAACAATACAAACATCCACATAAAAACATGTCTAGGTCCTGACGTATATACAAACAAATTATTATTTTTTTTAAATTACCGAGTGCATAATAATAAAATTCGGATAAAAGACATGCAAAATATAACACCCTATATCGAATTATCTATAAATTAAACGATTAAATTAATCATTTAATTTATTAATTAATCGTTTAATTTATAGATAATTCGATACAGAGTGTTCTATTTTGCATGTATTTTATCTGAATTTTATTATTGCACTGCACTCGGCATTTTTTTTTAAATAATGTTGTTTGTAATTAATCGAATCATATTGTAATTAATCGAATTATATTTCATATATAATAAATGACAATAGGATGAATTTATATTGAATTCATTTATTTTGTATATTTTGTTTATCGCATGCTTAAGACCGTTACTTGAAAGGACCAATGAAAAACAAATCCATTTTTAAATGTGGTCCTTTAACTAGTTTTGATCATATCGCTATTTCTGTTCTATTTTAACAAAACTGTCCGACGAACGGGAACGTTAACTCTGAGTAAACAGGTTTTGTTATATTTCTGCTGCTATTAAATAAATTATATACATATATATATATATATATATATATAATATATATATATATATATATATATATATATATATATATATATATATATTATATATATATAGATATAGGTTTGGGAGGTATGATTGTACAGGTATTTTATATTATATATTAATATACATATATATATATGATTATAAAAACATTAATAATACAAATAAATATCTGTAAATATAAAACCATCCGAATTTCTGAGTACCTCATTTCTTCGAATATACGCACACAAAAAGGTACTTTTTACACAGACTTTCGAAATATATTAATCAGGAATATATTTTTTATTGCGAAATCTCAAGCTCTTAAATTTGCATCTTCAGGCTCCGTAGCCCACTTGACATTTTGAATAATGAACGAAAAATCAATTTATAACACGTTTGCC
>NC_042998.1:199173237-199193237 GCF_006345805.1 Octopus sinensis | reverse complement strand
GAAATTCAATCAGCCTCGGACAGGTTGGAGCCAAAAGTGAGTTCATTATGTTCTCCCATATATACATATTACATCTCACGTGTAAGGTGCTATATCTTATTTCTTTTTTCTTATTTCTTTTTTCTGCAGGGATCTATCAGCCAACCATATTTCATATCTGAATCAATCCGCCCTCCGTGGCTTCCATAATTTAAAAGAGCTGTAAGTATGATTTCTTGTTTCTTTGCGTTAAATTATATAACATTCATATCGAACCCATAGCAGAGTAAAAGTAATCTTCCGGCGAACTGACTATACAAAAATTACGAACACTTCCCTAGTGTTAAGGATTTGGGCAAAATGATGAGCATTACATATTATAGTGTTCCCCTTAAAGAATCAGTGTTCATTCCTACACGCGCGCTCAAGCACACACACACACATACACACACACTGCACCACACCACACACTACACACGCATACACTACACACACACATATATATTTATATATACATACATTTATATTTATATATACAAGCATATATATATTTATACATACATGCATATAAGTCAAAAACGACATCAGAACAGGCGTTGGTCTTTTATGATTTAGAAGTGAACAGCATCCCTAAGCTCTATTCAAGGCGTCAGAGGAATTATAACCGTGTTTCGTGGTCTGCTACCACAACAGCTCCTTTATAGGATCCAGTTAGCTCAAGACATCATCAGGAGGAACCACGTCTGGTTTCGGCCCCTACTCCTCTACCGTTTTGACGTGACGCCCCCCCCCCCTTTCGGAAGTGTCTTCAGCTCTGTTGTTGGGTGAATGTCTTCTTTCTTCTTCTTTCTTCTGTTCCCTGGTCTCTTGATCGAAGGGAGAGGAAAGGTTTTCTTGAGACCGCAAACATAACCTGAATTCTCGCAATAGAGAAGATTCTGTTGGAAGCATCCAAGAGCCTGATGGTGGGCTAAACCGAGTGATGGATTAAGTTTATGACCCTCAAATCTTGATGGCCTTGTTGTGTATTCTACAATCATTATCCATTCATACTTGCTTCTGTCTCTCCCACATGACTCGGTTATACGATCGAATCGTAAGCAGTCTAGGCAAATAGTTGCTTTTCTGCTAATCAGAAGCTCGAGGGTCGATGAACAGTTACCTTTAAGAGACTGTCTGAAGTCTCCCAACGATATAAAAGCAAACATCTTGATAAGCTTCTTGGGCTTCTGCCGACGCACATTTCTCCCACATTCAACTTTTTCTCTGAACACACAAACAAAGCAAGCACATATACTGCCATGTTTTACAAACACATACTATTAACTCTATGACGCATAGTGGCGTGTTATACACACACACACACACACACACACACAAGAGAGAGAGTGAGAGAGAACCGAGCACTTACTTTGAGAAATAGCTATTCTTCGCTATTATTTCATTGCTGTATTTTTCTGTGGTCCGTTTGTGAACTAGTTTTTTCCCTTTAGCTTGACACGTATGTTTATTGAAAAACGAGACTCGTCTACCATCGTTTGTCATTCATTCAGGTACACTTCTCTTGTCTTTACTTCCTCTCTCAATAATACCTTTTTATTTAGTGAAGCTATAATACATTCGAATCATGGTATACAATACGTGGCAAGGATACTTTCAAAGCCATACATTCAATGCGCTACTTTATATATACAATACACTGTATATTGAAACTATTATTTTTTTCTCAGCATTGATTTAACCACAGCATGTTCTCACTTGTTAATTAGACCATGTTATTAAAATGTACTCATCCTGAAATACTGGCTCGTAACTTACTTTCAAGATTTCTCACACTGGCACAAAATCACAAATTTCTTCGTGAGTTACCTTGTCGTTAAAATCACCTTCAGTTCAGGAAATAATTTTTTTTTTAAATTAGAATATTAATATGATATAAGCAACAGAAAGTGTGTTTGAAAATCATGACTAAAACAGAATTGTCTTTCCAGCTCTCTCAATGACAACGGTTTACGGATTCTTGAAGCAGGAGCGTTCCATAACTGCCCTGAACTGGAGACTCTGTGAGTTTTTAATTGCTCTATACTCGAATTAAGGAAATACATCGATTTTATCTGTCAAATTTTAATAGCTGCAGTTCTTAATAAATAACTTCACTGATTTATATGACATCTTTCAACATAATTTGTATAATTGATATTTAAGTGAGAAGGACACTAAACTTTATTTTTAATTACTATTGAATGGGTTCGTGTGAAGATTTATGGCTAACAAGGAAATATTGACAACATCATATATAAATAAATACAGAAGATATAAAATTTAGATGGAGAAATCGTTGCATAATAATAATTATGATTTCTAATATTTATGTTAGGCGCAGGAGTGGCTGTGTGGTAAGTAGCTTACTAACCAACCACATGGTTCTGGGTTCAGTCCCATTGCGTGGCACCTTGGGCAAGTGTCTTCTACTATAGCCTCGGGCCGACCAAAGCCTTGTGAGTGGATTTGGTAGACGGAAACTGAAAGAAGCCCGTCGTATATATGTATATATGTATGCGTGTGTGTGTTTGTGTGTCTGTGTTTGTCCCCCTAGCATTGCTTGACAACCGATGCTGGTGTGTTTATGTCCCCGTCACTTAGCGGTTCGGCAAAAAGAGACCGATAGAATAAGTACTGGGCTTACAAAAGAATAAGTCCCGGGGTCGAGTTGCTCGATTAAAGGCGGTGCCCCAGCATGGCCGCAGTCAAATAACTGAAACAAGTAAAAGAGTAAAAGAGTAAAAGAGTATGTTCTGGATATACTTTAAATGAACTTTGATGCAAATATTCAGCAAGTGTGTTCCACACGAATTCGGTCAGTTCACGTCTCGTGAGAAGAGAAGAATCTAAAATTTCGAACCCTTGCTTGCTGTCTGGCTCATAAGCCAACCATGTTCACTTCACACGACACCTGAACATATTTAAATCTTCTAAAACCTTTTCTATAGACACAATGTTCCCCAACAGAAATTATAACGTTTCTCTGATTTCACAGTTCCAATCAAAGAAAGATCTTAGACAACACAAAAAGCCGTTTAAAGAAAACATTCAATCGAATCATTACAGTTCAATTCCTACAAGCTTCCGCCATTTTCGGTATATTTCTAAGTTTCTCAGCAACCGCTGTTTCATTGGTGCTCACAAAGCTGAACTGATAATATTGGTTTGAAACTTTGGCACATGGTACTTATTTAGTCGACTCCGAAAGGATGAAAGAAAGGTTGACTTCTGCAGAAATTGAACTCAGAACGTAAAATCGAACGAAAGGCTGCAAAGCATTTTCCAGGTGTGTTAACGATTCTTCCACTTCACCGCCTTAGTTGAAGGGATAATATTGGTTCCAAATTCTAGCACAAAGCTAGAAATTTTGCGGGCTTGTTGATTACATCGACCCCAGTGATGAACTGTTACTTATTTTATAGGCCCCGAAAGTATGAAAGGCCAAGTCAACCTCTTCGGATTTGAACTCAGAACGTAAAGACAAGTGAAATGTCGCCAAGAATTTTGCCTGGAGATTCGACGATTCTGCCAGCACGATACTTTAGTTGGATTGATAATATTACAATTGAATTCACTACGCTGATATGTCATTCTATCCATACTTTGTGTGTGCGTTTGTCTATACATGAGCGATAATCTACCAGTGTGTGTACTGTTGTTGTATACTGATTTGTGTGTAAAGTATACGTAGAAACAAAATATAATTTGGTCGTCCTAGGAACCGCAAATGTATTTACTTACTCGTGTTTCACTAATAATGGAAATAACGTGATGCCATGAATACTAAATGCTTCAAAACTGTATCGTTCACTCAAAAAGAGTTCAATAAAATGTAACTAAAGAAGTAAAACTATAACGATTGTCTCCTTCAGAGAATTTCTTATTGTCTAGCCTGCAGACAACTACAGAATATTAACTATAGATTTTCCAGTAAAATCGACTACGATTAATAACTATATTTATATATTTATTTTATCTATTTGTTTATTCATTTAACTATTCCTTTAGCAGAGTAAATACTAAGCTCCTTGTAAACTGATTCTGAAGCCTACATTCGAGTTTCTTTTGTAGCTCAGCTCTTTCACGTCGTTCATTTATCATGCGAGTATCTATGAGAAACATATGTATTCCTTTGAAGTCAATAAATATGTTTACCTGTTGATGGCTGCATCTATTCATGAATGGTTAAACAACAGATACCTTTTTCTTTACTACCCACAAGGGGCTAAACACAGAAGGGAACAAACAAGGACAGACAAACGGATTAAGTCGATTATATCGACCCCAGTGCGCAACTGGTACTTAATTTATCGACCCCGAAAGGATGAAAGGCAAAGTCGACCTCGGCGTAATTTGAACTCAGAACGTAGCGACAGACGAAATACTGCTAAGCATTTCGCCCGGCGTGTAAACGTTTCTGCCAGCTCGCCGCCTTTATGTGGAGCAACATTCTGCATAGGGCACCACTTGGGCTTTGTAGAATATCAGTAATTGTAAGGAGCTGAATTATTTTCTGGTCTTGAAGAGAAAGACCAGTCTTTGAGATGCTTTCCTAAGTCAGTTAAATATGTGCTTTTACTAAGAGAGACCTTCCCCCACCTATTCGTCTTCCTCCATAATCTTAGCATTTGTAAAACAGTTGCTTATTAATTTTTTTTACAGTGAAGGAGTCTATTTGATTCCAATTTTCTTGATAAGGAATTTTAAAATACGAAATACTGAAATACAGGTAAAAAAACGAAAAAAGAAAGGTGCAGGCGTGGCTGTGTGGTAAGAAGTTTGCTTCTCAACCACATGGTTCGGGGCTCAATCTCACTACGCGGCACGTTGGGCAAGTGTCTTCTGCTATAGCCTCAGGCCGACCAAAGCCTTGTGAGTAGATTTGATTGACGGAAATTGAAAGAAGCCTGTCGTATATATATATGTGTAACTGTGTGTGTGTTTGTGTGTGTGCATGCGCGTGTGTTTGTACCCTACCACCGCTTTCCAACCGGTGTTAGTGTGTTTACGTCCCCGTAACTTAACAGTTCGGCAAAAGAGACCGATAGAATAAGTACCAGAACCTAAAATAAAAAAAGAAATACTGGGGTTGATTCATTCGACTAAAATCCTTCAAGTCGGTGCTCCAGCATGGCCGCAATCTAATGACCGAAACAAGTAAAAGAATAAAAGAATATTGTTCTACTTCTCTTTTGGTTTTGCTCTATTTACACCCTTTATTTCCTTACATGTATTATAGTGACTTTCTTAAACGTTATTATAAGGTCGTCCCAAAAGTTCGTAGAAAGTCTTGGAAAATAATGGTCTTTATTTTGAGGAATAATTTTTGTTGTTTTTGTTAGTACTTGGCGAGTAAAAATTCAATTTTCGCAAGTGTTTACGAACTTTTGGGACAACCTAGTATTTATTTATTCAATTTCACCGTTTTTTATTAACTATAAACTCCTTATTTCTAAAACATCAAATAAAATATTTTATGTTTACTAAACCTCATTCCACCATCGTCTCTCATTGATCAGATCGCTTAAACTGAACCGACTGGAAGAACTAGTCCCTAATTTGTTTGCCAAGAATAATTCCCTGAAATATTTGTAAGTATTTTTCCTGCTTCCATTGCTACATAAACATTTATTTAGACATTAGAAGCTCTTGTCTAAGACGGAAAAGAGCAACTGTCTCTCTGACAGTGAATTCGTCGTCGTCGGCATCCGTCCGTCTCGAGAGACGATGGTGTAGCTCGGAAAATGTGATGGGTTTATCTGCACTTCCTCTTCTGTTGAGCTTCAAGGCCTGGGCAGGTTTATATGAGGGATCAGCTGTTGTCCATGCAGTTTGATCCCCCCTTCTCCACGCAGCTGGTAGCTCCAAAGGAACGACGAGTCGATACAGCTTGCTACCAGATGCGTCGCAGGAGTTGCCGGTGGTGACGTGTTGTGTCAGGCCACCTTAGGGACTCCAGCTCCGGATTTTCTGTCGGGGTTTACTCCCTTAGCCTTCCCCAGGAGGGGGTACATTTATTGGATGGCCGTTGACCCTCAAGAGTTCCTCCGCCCTTTGATGGGTTTTGTTTTTCATCCCCGCAGGGTATCCAATGAACACCCTCCTCACCAAGCAAGCTTGGTGGGGTTGCCGGTTTAGTCGCCGGTTTAGTCATGCAACAGGTTGTACTGGGTTACTTGCTACCAGTAGCACTCAAAAGTGACCTGACATAATGAGTTGTAGTTTTTATCACAAATTGGAGTTTATAGTAGCTTATATTATTTTATGTTGGAAATCTGAACAGTTTATCAAACATAATATTCCAGTTCTTTTGTTATTTAATCACATTGAACAATAAATGGTAACTTAGTAATCGCAGAATTAAAAATAGAGTATTTATTTATTTCCCCTTAGTCCCGAAGTGATACTTATTTTAGAAATAAAAGGATTCGCGCAATTAACCAAACATTAATATAATACTAGTATTTAGATTTTATAAACCCTTGTGAAATACTGTCGTTGTGAGCTCCGGAGAAACCTAGTTTTTAACGTAGTTCTCTCTGTTTTGAATGTGTTACATAATATATTCCATGTTTCAGATACCTGGACCAGAATTGGTTGACCGAAATACCTGCAAAAGCATTCGATCACTTGAGTAAATTGATAAAACTGTGAGTAAACTTTTGTAGAAGTATCTTTTTTATAATTCCTTTACCTGTTTCTGTCTTTTTAGACTACGGTCTTCTTGGAACTCCGCCTTGATATGTGGGAATACGCAGACGGCAAATCCTTTATCCATTCATTCAGCCATCCAGCCGTGGACGGATAGATGGATACTGACATCAATCTAATTAGATATCAGCAGCTAGAACCCTTGAGAGGTATTCCCTTCTGACAGGAATCCAGAAGAGCTGTGTCGGCATATGCAGATGATATCACGGTAATGGTGTCAGACACTGCGGATGTTCAGAGAGTCGATTCCATTTTAAAGGAATGCGAGGCGATGGCAAGAGCTAAGATAAATCCGAACAAATTGGTGCAATGGGTTACACCTGAGTTCAAATTCCGCCGAGGTCGACTTTGCTTTTCATCCTTTCGCAGTCGATTAAATAAATACCAGTTACGCACTGGGGTCGATATAATCGACTTAATCCGTTTGTCTGTCCTTGTTTGTCATCCCTGTGTTTAATTGCGCCGGTATCGACTTTAGCTTTCATCTTTTCAGGGTCGATAAATTAAGTACCGGTGAAACACCGGGGTCGATGTAATCGACTAGTCCCCTCCCCACAAATGTCAGGCCTTGTGCTTATAGTAGAAAGGATTATTGTCATTATTATTTTAGTTTGCCTTAGGTTCGATCTTATTCCTGGTAGAATTTATGTGGGTAGCGAGTTACTACCTGTAACCTTAGGCATCCACAAGTTTTTAGCTGTCTTTCAAGTGCTTAAAACCCTCCTGATAATCCCTGCTATCCATGGTGAGCTGGTAGAATCGTTTGCACGCAGGGCAAAATGCTTAGCGGCATTTCGTCTGTCTTTATGTTCTGATTTTAAATTCGGCCTAGATCAACTTTCCTTTCATCCATTCGGGGTCAGTAAATTAAATACCAGTGAAACAAGTGACATAGGTCAAAGAACGGCTCCTATCGCATAATCACTATTCAAATGCGTTTATATATCTCACAGTGCGCTCAATCAATCTACATCATATATTCAAACTCAGCATCTCAGAAAGATTCCGTGTGCAATGGGTTACACCTATTAATCAGTAACAGAAGATATATTAACAATTTGTCCTTTTCTTCTGGGATTTCTTTTATCAGAATTAATTAAATTTCTGCTAGTTACTTTTATTTGTTTTTGATTTTTATTTCTCGTCTTTCTCTCTTATAGATCTCTACGAAGAAACCGAATTAAAGCAATAGAACCAGCCGCCTTCTATGGCACCAGTAGTCTCGTACAGTTGTATGTAACAATTTTCAGTGTATTTATTTATACATTTTTTTCATTTATTGCAACTTTTCGAACCAATCTATGATCAAAGACGGTCTAAGCATGACAATCTCATCGTTTCTTTTCAGTATTTGCAACATGTTACCGAACGTATCATTTTTTTTTTTCACATAGTTTGTTGCTTTCCTTGCTTATTCTCGTGAGATATCAATTGTTAGTACTAACGACTGAAATTAAAGAATTCCCGCAATTGTCAAAGTGTCAGATAAAATATTTTTCAGGGTTCGTTCTAGGGTCAAGATCAATTTTACATTTCATCACCTCGAGATCGATATTTTTCATTTCTTTCTCTTTGCTCAAAATGAATTTAATTTATATCAAATGTAAACCTGATGAGAGGTAGAAACCTTACAGATACTGTTGGCTGTATCACAAGTACAGGTTGTATCACCAGGGCAGGCAGTATCCCAAGCGCTTGCCTTCCAGAAAATACTTCTGTTCCTACATATGCATATAACCACTGCAAAACACCGATGCGGCCAGCAATAGAGTACTGCCCCTAGATCCGGAACAGTGCTTTAGCTTCGCACACAAACTCCCTTGATACCACATCCAAAAATTTGCCAACCGACTGATTCGCCTGAGACATTCGTAAATATTCCCCAACTTCTGGCCATAAGACGTGTTGTACCCACGTTAGCACGCCGGGCGAAATGCGTAGCCGTATTTCGTCTGTCGTTACGTTCTGAGTTCAAATTCCGCCGAGGTCGACTTTGCCTGTCATCCTTTCGGGGTCGATAAATAAAGTACCAGTTTCCAACTGGGGTCGATGTTATCGACTTAATCCCTTTGTCTGTCCTTGTTTGTCCTCTCTGTGTTTAGCCCCTTGTGGGCAGTAAAGAAATACATAAGACGTGTTGTACCCACTCTCTTTGCATAACTGTAATGGCTCTTTGTAATTACCTGGTGTTGTTTCACCTCCCATCGGATTCTTCCAATTCCCTCGTCTCTTCTTCTCTCATCACTCACATTCTGCCCACACCGCCCACCATTTCCTCTTCAGATTGTCAACCCTCTGGATTCCCCACCCTGCATAAGATTTTTTGTTTCTTTTTGCGCAGCCGTTGATTTGCACCGTGTCAAAAGGAACATTACCTTCTTCAATATCACAGATTTCAGAGATGTGTAAATAATCTGTACTCAACTCTTTCTTTGCGTACCAATCCAAATAAAAATAAGGCGAGAACGAAGAGTATGAACTACAGTTTTGTCTTATTAATTACAAATAACGAGAGCACAGTTTTCTAACCATTTTATGCGTCTTTTTTACAGATTTCTCGACAATAACATGCTAACTGACATCAAACGGCACTACTTTGAGAAACTGACAAATCTTGGTGAACTGTAAGTTTATTGATGCCTTGTAAATTAATACTCATTACATATACGTTAAATGACTGATTTATTATATACCAGCAGTATCGCCCGGCGTTACTCGGGTTTGTAAGGGAAATAACTATAAAGCATTTTTAGAGAGTTATAGCCAAAAAATAGCAAAAAAATGGAAAAAAATGATGGTAACTTTTTTTTTTGAGAGTTAAAAAGGTCGAGTTGCGTCCCCTAGACAGTCTGTGGTTTGTGTTTCTGATTCTCGACCCCATGTCGAATTTATCGATTTTTTTCAGAACTGGGGGAACTTTTCAAAATTTTCGCTGCGTTAGTTTTGAATTATGACATTGGGCTATGTGTGTGTCAAGTTTCATCAGGATCGGTTGAAAGCCGTGGTCAGGGTGAGGGTACAACCTAACAGACACACAGACACGCAGACAGACAAACTGCCGTTTATATAGATATATATATATATAAAGTTAATCCAAACAAGAAAGCACAAAAAAAACACACAACAACGCGAGGACGTGGAACAAATATAGTATTATTGGACGCTCAGGAAAGAAGGAAAGAAAGAGGGTTTAACGTTTCGAGCGGAGCTCTTCGTCGGAAACATAGGAGAAGGAAAGATCCAGGGAAGGAGTGCGTTTGTTTTTATTGGCTAAACTGGCAAAATGACCATTCCGAAATACAAAAATGACTGATTTATTGTTTAATGAGCGAACATTTCAAACAGCTACTCTTAGAATATTACCATATGTTATCGGTGTACCTATTCTAAAAACCGAGATACACATTAATATAATTTTCTTGAACGAACGATTACAACAATTGTTCTTTGTAAATCGATGAGGAAGTTAATCTATCATATACGCTTTAATTTGTTTTCAATTCTTTTTATCATATTGTATTTCAAATGTTTTTCTCGCTCCTTTTAATTTAATTATAGTGCATTTTATGAATATCATGTTATATTATGTAAATGTAATAATGCTATAATTTTAATGTGCTGTATAATTATTATATTATGCATATACACACTATGTATGTATAGATAGATAGATAGATAGATAGATAGATATAGATAGATAGATAGATAGACAGACAGACAGACAGACAGACAGACAGATAGATAGATAGATAGATAGATAGATAGATAGATAGATAGATAGATAGATAGATAGATAGATAGATAGATAGATAGATAGATAGATAGATAGATAGACAGATACATAGAGAGACAAACGGAGAGAGAGAAAGATCATACAAAATATCATATAAATTTTCTGATAATAAGTAAACAAATATCAGTTAAAAATGATTTCACATTATGTAAAATTTAGATTTTTTCTTTTATCTTGCAGACCAAATACGAAAGCGATATTATATACATTATTTATTAAATATATATATATATATATGTTTTAATAGATTACATTATGTATATTTTATGTTGTATTACACCGTATTAAATTATAGTATCTTATTTAAATAAATATATATTTTATATATATACTTTATATTTTATTGTACTATTGCATATAAATATATTATAGTTTGGATTTTATGCTTACATAGACTATGAAGTTAAGTGGGTCTAACATAGACCCTTGCGGACTGATAGTAGGCTTGAGAAGATTCCATCGATCATAATAAGATGGTTTCTGTTCACCAGGAAATGCTTGATCCAGGGCAACAACTTTCCACTGACTACAGTGCTGGATAGCTTTTGTTGTAGGTTGCTGTGGCCGACCCCTCTTGAACCGCCTTCCAAAATTCTAAGGATGTCCTCAATGTGATACGTTAGGCATTCTCTGCCGCAGCGGAAGCTATGCTGCTTGGAATTTAGGAGGATTTTACTCTCTAGGAAAGTAATTATTTTTGATCTTACCTCTGATGATTGGGAAGTGAGTGAGATTAGACGATAGTTAACTGCAAATAAACTGTTTCCTTTATCGAAAACTAGGATGACAGCCTAAAGATTTTCTCCATTGTTTGATAAGAAGAGGTATAAGTTGGTGTTCGCATTCCTTCGGAATCCTAGCAGAGTATCTATCATGGCCAACTGCAGAATAATATTTAGTTTCGTTTATGGCTACAACGATGTCTGCGACGCTAAAAGTTATATTAGAGAAACTATTTTGTGAATAGATTTCATTGAAATATACGTTATTCTATAAACAAATATTACATTAGGCAATATATTCAATGGATATCATGTTTTCTACTGAATATTCCACTCTATTTTCCAGATATTTGATTAACAACAAGATTAGCTCCATCGAACCAAATTCCTTCGTCTCGCTGACTCAGCTACAAAATCTGTAAGCAATCACTCTTTGACCGTTTCTTATGTTCCTCAGGTTGATGAACCTTGTGCTGTTACGGTTGTTATTGATGTAGTTATTTCATTCATTATTTTATAAATAGCTGTTATTGTTGATATCTTTGCTGACATTATGCTTATTACTGTTGTTGTTGTTGTTTTTGGTGTTATTATTGTTATTGGTGTAGTTATTGTATTATTAAATCTCAGAACGAGATGTAAACAGTAATCGCTCGACAATGTAAAGTATAATAGCCATTTCAATATGGCTAACCACAAAGGTGGGGGTGTTACTGTAGCTTTTTAGCCCTAGGAGATCATCATCTCCAACTGGCTTTAGGCACACTATCTGTGCCTTGTGGTATTTGCAAAGGGAAGCCATCCCTTTCTCGTAAGCCTAAGTGATACGCACCGGACTGCGGTTTCGAGGTTATTGTCTCTTATCAACGGGCGGTAATCACCGGATCACAATGAAAGACAAGGCCTGTTTGCAAATATATGAGTTTTTCTAGTGACTTCTGCCACTGTTTTCGAAAAACTGTCTGTAAGCATTATTAAATCTCAGAACGAGATGTAAACAGTAATCGCTCGACAACGTAAAGTATAATAGCCATTTCAATATGGCTAACCACAAAGGGGAGGGGGTGTTACTGTAGCTTTTTAGCCCCAGGAGATCATCGTCTCCAGCTGGCTTTAGGCACTTGTACAGAAACTGATGAGGATGAGGATTAGGGTGATGACGACGGTAACGACGACGACGACAGTGATGAAGAAGAGAAGTAGAAGGCTGTCGGTTGTTGGATGGTGGTGGTGGTGATGGTGATGTAGTTAGTTTTTGTTGTTGTTGTTGGGGGAGGCGGTGGTGGTAGCGATTGTGGTAGTGGTGATCATGTCAATATGTAAGGACTATTAAGGCAGCAGGCTGGCAGAGACGTTAGCACGCCGGGCGAAGTGCTTAGTGGTATTTCGACCCGTCGCTACGTTCTGAGTTCAAATTCCGCTGAGGTCGACTTTGCCTTTCATCCTTTCGGGGGTCGATAAATTAAGTACCAGTTACGCACTGGGGTCGATGTAATCGACTTAATCCGTTTGTCTGTCCTTGTTTGTCCCCTCTGTGTTTGGCCCCTTATGGGTAGTAAAGAAATAGGTATTTCGTCTGCCGTTACGTTCTGAGTTCAAATTCCGTTGAGGTCGACTTTGCCTTTCATCCTTTCGGGGGTCGATAAATTAAGTACCAGTTACGCACTGGGGTCGATGTAATCGACTTAATCCGTTTGTCTGTCCTTGTTTGTCCCCTCTATGTTTAGTCCCTTGTGGGCAATAAAGAAACAGATATGTAAGGGCAATGAAGATACTGATAAAGACTATGATATTAACGATGACGATGGCGACGCTGACGACCACCAACTCGACGACAGTGATGGCGATGATGATGATGATGATGATGGAGGTTGTGGTGTTGGTAGTTTCGGTAATCGAAGTGGTGATAGTAATGAAGACAGGGACAAGGGTATAGCTGTAGGTGGAACTGGCGATGCTATTTTTTGTAGAGTACAAGGCTGCTTTTGATGTTACATTTCGACACGTGACTTCCGGTGCCCCTTAGAACCGTTTCGTTTACATTACTGAAGGATTGGCATAAATTTCATAAATACTTCACTCACCCGCTTAAATTTGTTTTTACATTTATCAAAATTTAATGGATCTTTTCACTTTGACCGGCAGATTTTAAAAATAATTTCTTTGTAACTAAACACTTTTAAACTTCGTATACTGGCAGAATGTGTCACATAAAACATCTTTTTCTTTTGGCGTTCTTGAGAAAATTCTGTAGTTTATAAGCTATTTCTTGTTTAATTTCTCCTATTTCGGTAATTTCAACCAATCAATGACGTCTATTGAGGTGAATACAATTACTGCTGTTGTTTGCCAACAAGTTCAACAACAACTTCCGGCGGTCTCTGTTTAGTTTTTCACTGTTATTTATGACATATTTCACATCAGTTACGTTCGTATGAATAAAAGATCCAATTTAATTTTATTACTGAATTTCTATTGCTATTTACCATTCATTTTATTTATCTTTCAATTAAAATTATTCCCGTTATAATCGGACAATTTGGAAATTGATTAGTACCTCTAATATTTGACGCTCCAGCCATAGCATTCCCACGAATAAATAATATAAGTTTTTGACGCTTACCTCCTTCTCTAAACCTATTATTATCCTCAGCTGCAGTAGAAAGAGGCGTAGGGACCGGATGAACCGCTTATTCTCCCCTTTCGAGAAATTTAGCTCACATAGGTCCTCCTGTTGACTTGGCTATTTTTTTCACTCCATCTAGCAGGTATTTCATCAATTCTTGGAGCTATTAATTTCATCACAACTATTATTAACATACGATGAGAAGGTAGATTAATAGAACAACTCCCTTTATTTGTATGATTTGTTTTCATTACTGCAATTTTTTATCGTTTTTCTTCGATTACTATAATCATTAAACTGTCATTATCATTATTATCGCTATTATTAAGGCGGCGAGCTGGCAGCGTTATTAGCACGCCCGCTAAAATGCTTAGCGACATTTCTTTCAATTCCTATGTTCTGAGTTCAAATTCCACCGAGGTCGACTTTGCCTTTCATCCTTTCGGAGTCAACAAAATAGGTACTATTTGAGCCCTAGGGTCGGTATAATCGACTTATCCCTCCTCTCAAAATTGTTGGCTTGTCCTTATGCCAAAATTAGAAAGGGTTATTATTATCAGTAAATCACAATTAACGTTTACTTTTTGTTACTATAATCAATAAATCACAGTTACCATTTATTATTCGTAACTGCTATCGGTAAATTCCAATTACCATTTTCTCTAAATTACTATCTACAATAAATTGCTATTCACATTTTCTCATTCAATACTCTTATCATTATACTTTTATCATTTGCCACAATTTACTTATATTATCAAATTGCTATTATTTTCACTTCTCAACATCCTGTTTTTGTTTGTTATTTTTATTTGCAGTTTTATGTATACATTTTTCCACTTGTATTATTTTTGACATAGATATTTTTCCTCTGCTGTGTTTTTCTGCAGTCTTCAACAATAATAATGACAGTAATTAGCATATATTTTCCTGTCAGTATACACATGTCTCCAAAGTAAAATTGTGTCTATCTTTTCCATATATTTTGTGCACTGTTTCTTTGTGTCATTTAAAAAAAATTTCAATACACATATTTAGTAATTTTCTTTTGTATGTTTATTTACGTTTTGTGAAGTCACTGCAACCTATTTACATACATCTGACAATCAACGGTCACATTATAGTGCAGGCAACATAAATCATTACAGGTATTGTTTGTAATTGTTCCGTAGGTGCATGATCACCATGAAAGGTCACCAGAAATACTAAGTCCCGACATTTATAGTAAGATCGAAAGATTTAGAGCATTGTTCCTTCTCAACAGTGTATTGTTATTATTATTATTATTTAGCCTTAATCAAGCAGTCCTATCATCAAATGTGTTTCAATCATGACCAACCCACCTTATTGTATAGCTAGGAGTACATTGTCCAGTGTGTTCTTCCCTTTTAAATATGGTAGGACATGAACTGAGGAACATTTGGCTACTATTTCTTTCAACTAGAACAACTAAGTAGAGTTTCAGGTGTTTAATTAATAAATGAAATTTTTTTAAATGTTTTTAATTCATTACTGAATATTTTTTTTCTTTACTTCTACAGAATATTGCGACAAAACAGATTTACTAAATTGGTTAATGGAATGTTCGCTGGATTAAAATCCATCCAATATCTGTAAGTACCAAAACAGGAACATCATTATACTGCACAGAAATAAAGTGCCTTTAATTCTTAGTTGAAACCATTTCATTTTGTTTATATTGTCGCTAATATCCTTGAGAAAACCTGAATGTCAAGGTAACCCCATTCCTTTCTCCCATTGGACCTTTGTGTTTTTGTTTTAAGAGCCTAATACTAGAAGTACAAAAGAAGTTATATAGATAACCTATTTTATCTTTCTACTTATCATTAACTGTGCCTAGGAATAAATACCAGTTTCAGATAAGATATAGGCTGACCAGTAAAAGATGCCCCTGTTTTGTGCCTTATCGTGGACACTGGCTAGGAAGCAAAACGTAAAGAAACAGCTTTCAGCAACACAATTCACATACTTGTAAAGGAATCAAGAAGGGGGTCCCTGCATACTTGCTCCGTCTGGTGACAATTTCCTTCAAGCCACTCTCTACATGTTAGAAGAGAACACATTAAATAATGATATAATGGCTCATAGGAAAAAAGGTGGGATGGTTGCAGTTAAAATGCTTTTGTTGATAAGATTTGCAAATCAGAACGGATTTAACCGCAAGAAGCTACAAAAACAATTTAATTGTAAGCGAGAACAACAGTAATAAACGAGTGAATATTTGTTTTGTTATCACCTAGGGTTGGCCTCATTTACATTTATAAAACCGTGTATCTTAAAGGCAACCATAGTACAGGAGGCTTTTGAGTATTTAACACAAAGCCATGAATTTGTGGAGGAAGCGAGAACAGGACTGTCGTCTTTCTCTGAAATCAAATTCTGTAGAGTGTGGTCCGGTACTAGCGTCGATGATAACGATTACTCCCTTCTGAAAACCGTTGGTCCTATGGCTATACTAGAAACAATTATATCGAATAAAGAATGCTAAAGTCAACCTCGCTACGATTCGAACTCCGAACGTAGAACCGATGTTCTGATTTGATCAAAGGTAACAGTGGCACAAGTGAAGCTAATTAACTATAAACGTGGCGTTAAAATGATCTGGTTTTTACCTCTTTCTTATTCTACTTTAATCGTCATATTTTCTATATTCTATTACTTTGCAGCTTTTCACATTTCTAACTAAGAACTTAATAATGTTTCTTACGGTTTTAGCAGAATTTGTAAATTTCTGGACGAAATGGCTTGCAGTTTCAAATTCCGCCAGATAGACTTTACCACGGCCCCCTCCCTAATTTACCATTAGTATTAATAGAATCTATAAAATTATCAATGTGAATGATCTGATCCAAGGTGCGTAGCACAATATATATGTTTAGAAATCATTATTTAGTTACATACCTTTACCTTTCCATTGATTAACCTTGCTGCTCATCCCTTTGAATCGATAAATTAAGCATTAGTAATACACTGTGGTTCAATGTCATTGACTATACGCTGCCCTCTATATTTGGAGCAATATACCTATTTCTTTACTATCCACAAGGGGCTAAACACAGAGGGGACAAACAAGGACAGACAAGCAGATTAAGTCGATTATATCTACTCCAGTGCGTAACTGGTACTTATTTAATCGATCCCGAAAGGATGATAGGCAAAGTCGACCTCGGCGGAATTTGAACTCAGAACGTAGTGGCAGACGAAATACCTATTTCTTTACTACCCACAAGGGGCTAAACACAGAAACGATAAACAAGGACAGACAAACGGGTTAATTCGATTATATCGACCGCAGTGCGTAACTGGTACTTATTTAATCGACCCCGAAAGGATGATAGACAAAGTCGACGTCGGCGGAATTTGAACTCAGAACGTAGCGGCAGATGAAATATCTATTTCTTTACTACCCACAAGGGGCTAAACATAGAAGGGACAAACAAGGACAGACAAAGGGATTAAGTCGATTATATCGACCCCAGTGCATAACTGGTACTTATTTAATCGACCCCAAAAGGATGAAAGGCAAAGTCGACCTCGGCGGAATTTGAACTCAGAACGTAGCGGCAGACGAAATACTGCTAAGCATTTCGCTCGACGTGCTAACGATTCTGCCAGCTACGTTTCAGCCTAATATCAGGTGGTAAATTAGATTCTTTAGTGTAAGCTTAATAAGCAAACCATATGAAAACCGGTATACGAAAACAACAATCATCTACCTCTTTAAAATATGACTACAAATTTCCAGTGTTCCCTATCGCTAACATCTATTCTGTCATCGAAAACAAACTACTCTTTATCATATCATTTCTACCATATACAATATTACATTATCGTAAATACTAATAAAAACCTCTGGTACCATCGATGTTACAATGACATCATTGGTGATGAAAGCTTCAATAATCCTTATCTTTTTACTGTTCTGCAAAAAGGAATACTACATGTAATTCCCAATGTTTCTTCCTCTGCATCGTATAGGAGTATCACAAAGCTAACGATTGCTTGATCAGCTGGAATGTATGAGTTTAAGCCCTCCTTAAATCTGGGACACCATAGAAACAGTGACTTTAATTTAATAAGTCCCAATTCCATACTAATTTCCTCTTTCATCAAGTAATCTACCCTATATCAAGTTCTGTAACACACTAAATATTTGCAGTTCGTCGTTTTGTCGTATGCCTCCCCCTCTGTATTCCCACACACATACAAGTCAAAATGGAGGTTTATTTCTGTAGTCACTCCTCCAATTAGTAATTCCAGAGAAATCCCCTTAAGTTAGCATTATTATATAAAAGCTAAACGTAGAAAAATACAGTTCCAGATATATATATCTGATAAAAGAATGCTCACCACAGGAACGCATTCAATCATAACTCTCCATAATTAAAACTGACCTGTGGCTAAACAACGATATCTTGTTTCTATCACCAATACGGCTGGTTATTCTACTACAAAAGCGACACATCCTTTAGAGCCAACGTAGGTGCCAAATTCTTTCTAATCTCTATAATGCTGCACGGCCTCATGTTGTCACGAATGCTTCTAAATTCTTTGTTGTAAACGTTGTAGCCAACATTGCTTTATATTTCTTTCCTTGTTGCAGGAATTTGGAAGAAAATCAAATTGAACACATTGAAGAGAAATCCTTTATGTATGTTGAAAACCTAATTTCACTGTACGTAACCATATACAATTATTTTCTACACCCTGTTAAGTAGTTCTCTATGGCTACAACAGGTCTGCACAAATTTCATCATGCTTACTCTGTGTATACAAGTGTATTCATACACATATATAAATAGATACATACAATCATACATGCATTCATACGTATACACGCGTATGCACACACACACACACACACACACACACACACACACACAAACAAGCATACACATCTACTTCATCTACGCGAGATATTTAATTACCGAAAATATATTTTAAAAATTGACAGTTGGTCGGTACTTTGACACACGCATACATGTATATATACATAAATACGTACGTATATATAAATATATACTCATACATTTGCTTATACATAAACATATAGTAATGATAGTGTTGCAAAATATATTTAAATAAATTTTACGTAGATCAAGGAAAATATGAAATTGAATTATAATACGCTAGATAGAATGGATAGATATGTCTAGTGTAATAGAAAGTTTGCCTCCTACACAGAATTTCGCACTGAAGTGAACTATTCAGTAGTGCTGAATGGGGAAAAATTGTTTTCAGTTTATATAAGAGTGTGTTAACACTGAAAGAAGGTGTTGGAGTTCGGGCAATATATACCTTTGAAAAGTAATTTAAAGAAGTAGAAATTATAGAAAGTTTTTGTTAAAATGTAAGTATGATTGACCTGTGATATTCCGTAAAGCATCCAAGACTGCATTCGATTGATTTACTTTTATAGGAAAGTTACATTATAGCAGTGGGTCTCAACTAGGGTCCACCTGTCCCTTGGGGATCTGTATAATATTTTGTTGTTAAAATTTATGACCAATAAATTGGCTCTACACAATATATTTTAACAACCTTTTTATAGAATTCATACTAATATTTCATTCTAAAAACATGATATGATTAGTTTTTAAACACTGAATGCCTCTGAGGGCCCAGTAGAGTAAAATAGGAATGAAAGGGAGTTCATAGGTAATAAATGGTTGAGGACTTTGCACAAACACCAATGGCAGGTCGAAACTGATAATTGTTTGAAAAAGGTTAAATTTTATAGCTGTGTAATTATTGAAGTAAAGAGGTCATATTTCTGAAAAACTAAGGTTAGGTTATGCTGACTCGCGTTCACAACTATCTTCACGATTAAACTATTGGGTTGTCCGGAAAGTTCATGCCGATTTATACTAGCTTAACTTTCGACTTATTTTAGAACAAGGTTGAGTCCATAAAATAGGATTTGACTACACCTCCATTTAGAGTACAGTTTAAGCTATCTTTTTGTGGAAGGTTTATGCTCCTATAACCTGTGTTAATTCTGTAACCCTTTAAAATGGAAGATTAGAAAGTTCATTTTCGGCACTTGTTGCTTTGGGAACCAGACAAAAATTGCTGCAGCTCGGCTGGGATCTATTACCCCACTCCA